>NC_133655.1:259827069-260048264 GCF_009905375.1 Apium graveolens | reverse complement strand
AATAATATGGAAACATCTGTATTATGGTTTAGGTGATAGACTTTCTATAGTTCTAGGCTTGTTTTGTTTATTAGGAAGGTTGAATTAGTCAGCTACGTAATAGTCATGTAGGTGTTAGTGGTTCAAGTCATGTCCTATTTTGTAGGACTTCAGTTATTGTATTTATGATATATGTTCCATTTCCAAGTAATGCAAGATAGTTTTTCTGGCAAAAGAAACTTTGTGTTGTGTGAGTTATTTAGAGAAACTATTTGTGTATTTACCAATAATGGTATCAGAGCACAGGAAGATCTGTGTGTAAATCAGAGACGTATATCATGGACGTCAACAAGTCTAAACCGGGAGGATCAATTGGTTTAAGCTATCACATCCTAACCAAGAACAACTATACAACGTGGGCGATGAAAATGAAGGTGTATATGCAGGCTCAAGGTGTTTGGGTGGCAATTGAACCAAGTGATCCAAAGGGAGCGGTGGAAGAAAAGACTGATAAGGTAGCATTGGCAATGATATATCAGAGATTAGCAGAGGACATGTACTTTCAATTGCAGAGAGAAGAGTACATCCAAGGAAGTTTGGGAGCGTTGAAAATAATGTGTCAAGGGGTTGATCGAGTAAAGAAGGCAAAGGCTCAAACTCTGAGAACTAAATTGAATTTCTGAGTATGAGAGACACGAACAGATTAATGAATTCTACCTGAGGCTTAATGGCTAGTGTCGGATATAAGAGCCTAGGAGATGAGATGAAAGAGGCCTATGTGGTGAAGAAATTACTACGTGTTGTGCCATCTAGGATTCCTCCAAATTATCTCGACGTTGCAGCAGTTGGCGACGATTTAGAGGACACTGTCCGTCGAAGAAGTAGTTGGATCTTTAAAGCACATGAAGAACGAATAAAAGGATGTAACAAGAGTGACTCAAATGAAGGAAACTTTTACTCACAGAAAGAAGAGTGGCAAAAACGGGAGTTGGCTGAGAATATAAACTGTTACTTACTCGGGATGACTGGCTGAAGAAAACAAATAGGAGAAACTCAGATGGATCCTCATCGAATTTCCGGAACCGTGGAGGTCGAGACAAAAGCAATTTGAAGTGCTATAATTGTGGCATATATGGTCATTTGCTGTTGATTGCCGTAGACCCAAGCGAAATAGAGAACAAAGGGAAGAAGTAAACATGAGCAAGATTGAAGATGACGAACTGGCCCTCTTACTAGCAAAGTGTGATGAGGAAGGGTCACAAACCACACTCCTATCTGAGAGTAAATTGATACTGTCACAAATGACTAAACTACAGGGAGATCCAAACGTGTGGTTTCTAGACAATGGAGCAAGCAGTCATATGACGGGTTTGAAATCAAAGTTTACAAGGTTGGATGAGAAGATCACTGGAGTGGTGAGCTTTGGGGACGGGTCCAGTGTAAGAATCGAAGGGAAATGAACAGTATCACTCGTCTGCAAGAATGGAGAAATTCGCACCATTGATGATGTTTACTATATTCCAACCCTCAAAAATAACATTTTGAGTCTTGGACAGCTAGCATAAAAGGGAAATAGAATCATAATCAAAGGGGAATCATTGTGGGTGTATGACTCTCAAGATACACTCTTTATGAAGGTAAAACGCTCCCAAAATCGATTTTATAAAATTATTATCAATACCATGCAGCCTGTATGTTTGTTATTCAAAAAAAAAAAAAGAAATGAATCCAAGCTTTGGCATCATATGCCTGGGACACGTGAACTACCACGCCTTGGCGCTGTTGAGACGAGGTAAAATGGTAAATGGAATGGCCTGCAACAATCTCTCCAGATGAAGTGTGCAAGGGCTGTTTGTTGTCAAAACAAACCAGAAAACAATTTCCACTGAAAACTATCAATGCAGCAATAAAGGTTCTTGAGCTAATCCATGGAGATCTCTATGGTCCTATACAACTGGAAACAGCTTCAGGCAAGAGGTATTTGTTCTTATTGGAAAATGATTACAGTCGTTACATGTGGGTATATTTTCTGAATAGAAAAGATGAGGCATTCTCTGTTTTCAAAACTTCTGTGCATTGGTTGAGGAGGGGTGAAGAAAGAAAGAAACGAGGTTTTCAGAACTGACAGAGGGGGTGAATTTGGGCTCAAATAAATGTCAAACATTTTATGAAAAAGCTGGTATAAAGAGGCACTACACAACCCTGTATACACCTCAGGTGTGGAGCGAGAAACCAGACAATAATGGGAGATGACTAGGAGTTGTTTAAAAAAACTAAGTTTCCACCAGTGTTGTGGGGGGGAAGCCCATTAGACATACTCAGTTTATTTGTTGAATAGACTCCCTACGGGAACATTAACTAGAGTCACACCATTACGAAGCATGGAATGAAAGAAAGCCCCACATAGGTCATATCAGAATTTTTGGATGCATTACACACATGAAGATTCCAAGTCAGCACACAACCAAATTGGATGACAGGAGCAGAGAAATGATCAATTTGGGTAAGGAACCCCGATACTAAAGCGTACTGTCTGTATGATCCAGTGAACAACAGAATTTGGGTGAGTAGAGATGTGACGTTCGAAGAAAACAAGTCATGGGTGTGGGAACGCAAAGAGGACAGTTCACTCTCCTGTAATGGCACATTTTCAATTGACGGTGTAGTTGAAAATTGTGAAGGAAGCGCTACAAAAAGTGTTGGTGAGAAAATTTAGACATGGAGAGCACAACTGATTCACAAGGAACGGACTCACAACATGATGAAAATGAATCACCTAGAGTACAGTCACCTGCACATGTTCTAAATCCGGACAATTACGATGATAGTGTAGAACCGAAGAGAGTCAGAAATCTTCAAGATATATATAATGAGACGGATGAAGTGGAGTTAGAGGAAGAACTGTACATCATGGGCATTAAGGAACCAATCAACTTCAAATAGGCCATGAAAGAAAGATGCTGGAAAATTGCAATGGACAAGGAAATGAAATCAATAGAAGAAAATAATACCTGGAAGCTAGTCGAATTACCAGACGGAAATAAAGTCATTGGTCCTGAAGTGGATATTTAAACTAAAGAGGGATGATGAGGGCAATATCGTGAAGCACAAAGCGCGGTTGGTAACTAAAGGTTATGTGCAAGAGTATGAAGTCGACTACGATGAAGTCTTTGCCCCAGTAACAAGACTTGAAACCGTAAGGATATTATTGGCTCTGGCAGCAAAGTGTGAGTGGGAAGTTCACCATCTAGATATCAAGACAGTGTTTCTGAACGGGGAAAAAACCGAGGATGTCTATGTTGCACAGCCGGAAGGTTTTGAGAAAGAGGGAAAGAAACATTTAGTATACAAACTGATAAAGGAATTGTATGGCCTTCGTCAGGCGCTACGGGCATGGTATGCTAAACTGAATGCTAGCCTTGAAAGCCTGAGATTTAAGAAATGTCCTTCGGAGCACGTTGTCTATACAAAACAGGAGGGAGAAGACAAGATGATAATCGCAGTGTATGTGGATGACCACCTATTGATAACCGGGAGCAACACTAAAATGATCGAGAGTTTTAAACAGCAAATGAACACAAAGTTCGAGATGACAGACATGGGTATGTTGAGTTATTACCTGGGAATTGAAGTAGAACAGGGTCATGGCTACATAAAACTTAGGCAGACAGGTTATGCAAAAAAGGTCATAGAAAAGGCAGGAATGAAGGGTGTAATCCGGTAAAATACCTTATGGATCCTAAAGAATCACTTCGACCAAGACGAAGGAGGTAAAGTGATTGATGCAACGTACTACAGAAGCGTAATAGGAGGCTTACGATATCTTGTTCATACTAGGCCAGACATCGCATATTCGGTAGGTGTGGCTAGTAGGTACATGGAAAAACCCACCGTAAGGCATCTCAATGCTGTGAAGCGGATCCTGAGATATGTGCAAGGAACATAGCAGCTCGGTTTTGGTCTATACCAGAAACAATGGCATAATATCTTGACAGGTTATACAATAGTGATCTTGGGGAAATATGGATGATAGAAAGAGTACTGGAGGTATGTGTTTCTACTTAAATGAAAGTTTAATCATATGGGTTTCACAAAAACAGAAGTGTGTTGCTTTGTCTTCGTGTGAAGCAGAATTTATGGCTGCAACTGCAGCGGCTTGCCAAGCAATTTGGGTCAAAATCTGCTGAATCAAATAACTGGTAAACTCATTGGACCTGTTGTGCTGTTTATTGATAACAAATCAACTATTGATTTAGCTAAAAACGCTGTGTTTCATGGGAGGAGCAAACATATACATGTTCGATATCATTTCATACGGGAATGTGTTGAACGGGGATATATTATTTTGAAGTATGTAAACAGCACTGAGCAGAAGGCTGATATTTTGACAAAAGCTTTGATGACACACAAGTTTGAAAAGATGCGGAGATTGTTGGCAGTCGAGAATATGTCTGAATAAGTTTAAGATTAAAGGGGGATGTGTTGGTTAATCTTAAACTAAGTCAATTTTATTATGTTTGAATAAATATGTCAATGTCTGTATTATGGTTTAGGTGATAGACTTGCTATAGTTTTAGACTTGTTTTATTTATTTAGGAAGGTTGAATTAGTCAGCTACGTAATAGTCGTGTTGCTGTTAGTGGTTCAAGTCATGTCCTATTTTGTAGGACTTCAGTTATTGTATTTATGATATATGTTTCCATTTCCAAGTAATGCAAGATAGTTTTTCTGGCAAAAGAAACTTTGTGTTGTGTGAGTTATTTAGAGAAACTACTTGTGTTTATTTACCGATATACCTATATCCTCAGTTGGAATTGGGAAATAATGTTTCTCTTTTTAAAGTATTATGATTAATTTCTTACAAAAAAAGAATGATTATGATAAGAGATCAAAATAGAAGATTTTATGAATTGAATAGATTTTGTTGTATTCATTAATAATATTAAACTTGTTGAATTTATGATCTTGCTCCCTGCTAAAAGTTTAAAATTTTAGATGAATTAATTAGTTAGTCTAAAGTTTAAGATGAGTTAGTGATTTTATATAACACTAGTTCAGGCCATGCACGGTTTTTTAATATATTTTTTTTCTTTTTAAATTTTAATTTTTAGATATTTTAAAATTTATTTTAAAAAAATTTTAATGTACATATAAATCATTATTTCTGATGTCGTTACAATATTATTTTATATTTTAATAGTTTGTTATTATATTATTGCAACAAAAATGCATCTACCTAGAAATATACACATGAATAATTCAATTACAACTATATATAATATAATGTCTATATTTATTCTATCTACTATTTTACTATTATATCATATTTATAGCCAATCGCTTGAAATCTATGATTGACCAGATTATTGCAGATACTCAAAGCACTTTCATTTCAGGACGGTTAATAACTGATAATATTATGATTACTTATGAAGTGATGCATTTTATGAAATGGAAAACATCTGGCAAGTAAGCTTGGATGGTTCTAAAACTTGACATAAATAAAGCATATGATCGGGTGGAATGAAACTTTTTAGAAGTAGTGCTTAAAAAATGGGATTCTCAAGCAAAGTAATTCAGTTATTTATGGCATATATCTTATCTGTTAGTTATCAGATTAATCATGCAGGAAGGAACTTTGGAAACTTTAACCCTTCTCATGGCCTTCGTCAAGGGGATTCTCTCTCATCATATTTGTTCCTAATTTGCATAGAATGATTTACTTCTATCATTCACGATTACCAGAGGAGAAATCTTATTAAAGGTATAAAGGTCGCTCGTAGTGCCCCTTCTATATCTCACATGTTCTTTGCGGATGATTGTTATATATTTGCAAAGCTAGTGCAGATAGTGCTAATCATGTTATGCAATTATTGAATATTTTCGAGAAAGCTTTTGGACAACAAATCAATGTGGAGAAGTCCTCAGTTTTTATAGCCGTAACACTAGCTATTATCTGAGGCAGGAGCTATGTCAACAACTAAAAATCAAAGAAGCTGGAGAAAAAACTCAGTATCTCGGTCTTCCTAATATATCATCAAGGAAGAAGTCAGCTGTGTTTGGATATATAAAAGAGCATTTGCAAGACTGTTTACAGGGATGGGACAAGAAAACTCTTTCGAGAGGAGGCAAAGAAATTTTGATAAAGTCTGTTGCTCAGACTCTGCCCAATTATTCTATGAGCGTTTTCCTACTCCTAGTTGATGTTTGTCAAGAGCTGGAAATGGCCATGTCAAAGTTTTTATGGAAATCTAACAGCTCAAAAGATAGAGGTATTCATTAGATGTGTTGGAGTCGTTTAACTACAGCCAAGCACAATGGTGGTATGGGTTTTCGAAATCTTCAAGATTTCAATATAGCGTTATTGGGGAACCAAGCATGAAGGTTAATTTTATACCCAGACAAGTTAGTCGGTCGTATTTTTCAAGAGAGATATTACCCTTCTGGCTCCTTCTTAACAGTTAAGTTGGGTTCCAATCCTAGCTACATTTGGCGTATCATTTTGAAAGTTCAAATTTTGGTTGTTCAAGGTATCTCATGTCAGATTAGTAATGGTCAAACAATGGATATAATAAATTATCCGTGGCTCCCATCAGTAGAAGATCCATTTGTTCACTCAGATAATGAGGCGATCTTAAATCAGAAAGTGGCCTCACTGCTCAGAATTGATGAAAAAGCTTGGGATGTGGACTTAGTTTTGGATATTTTTGAAACCAAGGATGCTGACTTGATTCTGTCTATTCTCCTAACTGAAAATGACAAGGACACCTGGTATTGGCGTCATGAGAAGATGGGGCATTATTCAGTGAAAAGCGCCTATAATATCATTCAAGCTTCTAAAGCTCAGCCCAACACAGCAAATTACTCGGGGTTTTGGAGAAATTTATGGAACTTGAAAATTCCGAATATGATCAAGAATTTTTTGTGACATGCTTCGGATAACTGTTTGCCCACAAAAGATATGTTGCAAGTCAAATGAATTCAAGTTAACTCTCAGTGTCCAGTTTGTAACCTCTGTGATGAATCAGCCATTCAAGCTCTAGTTACCTTCTCGTTTGCGAAGGAGTGTCACCAGTTTACAACCATTACTCTGTTGCAAACGTATATGGGCTTACTCAAATTATTTTAAACTCGAAACACAGAAAATATGAATATAAGATATATTTGTATTAATAAACACACACTTGTATTTATTGATATGAAAACTACAGCTTCTTTTTATCACACAAGGCTACGATCTTCTCTCTCTGAGCTATAGCTCTTCTTTTCTTCTTACAACTGTTTTTGTACTTTTTTACTCGATTGTTATATATATATTTACAAGACAACAGCTTAAGCTATTTATAGGCCTTAAAACTGAGGTATACATCATGCCTTACATCACTTATCATTCAATTCCTGGTTTACTGGTCAGCCTTGTATTTGCAAACTCTAATAGCCTACCTTGATTCTAGGAGTTGCTGTAATTTCTTCCATTCACATGTTTCACCACCTTTACTTCCTTGCCTTGATATTACTGCTTCCTATAAACACCTAGCTGTTTATTTGACCAAGCTGCTGCTCTTTTACTTTTTTTACATGGTTAATATTAATCTTATTTCTGTTTATATCTTTCTTCCATTTATTTCTATCTGCTTCACTTCAAACAAGATAGCCTCCTTATTTGACTTTAAAGGTTATCCAGATTATGTGGAGCTGCTGTATTTTATCAACCTGGAGTTATTAAACACGTATTTGACCATTCATGTTGACAGCACACAACCAGAACTCAGCAACTTTGGTGTAAATACCAAGATGGGTTTGAATTCTAACACTCCCCCTCAAACTCGGCTTGCATTCTGACCTTCTCTTTCATTTTATGAAAGATATCTGGTTTCAATGGCTTTATGAAAATATCCGCTAAATTTTCTTCAGTCCTGCAGTGCACCAACTCCACAATTTTCTCATTTACTTGTTCGCGAAGGAAATGATACTTAATATTGATGTGCTTGCTGCGGCTGTGTGACACTGGATTTTTCGGGAGAGAAATAACTGATTTATTGTCCACGTAAATGGTAACCGGGTCTTCATCTGTAAGATTTAATTCGCTCAATATGTAGCCTAACCACGTAGCCTGATAGGCGCACGCTGCTGCGGCGATGTATTCCGCCTCACATGTTGAGAGAGCAACTGTTTGTTGCTTCTTCGATGACCACGAAAAAATTGCAGAACCAATATGAACAGCATAACCCGAAGTGCTTTTCCCGTCATCCAAGTCACCACCATAATCACTGTCTGAGTAGCCTACTAATTTTGAATCTTAAGAGTATGTGTAAAATAAGCCATGATCAAGTGTACCTTTTATGTACCTCAAAATTCTTTTAGCTTCCATGAAGTGATATTGCTTCAGTTTCTCCATGTACCTACTAACCAATCCAACTGCATACATTATATCTGGACGAGTAAAAGTTAGGTACCTCAGTCTACCAACCAAACTTTTGAACAATGTCAGGTTTACCGACTCCCTTGTTGAATCAACTCTGAGCTTTTTGCTCGGTTCTGCTGGCGTGCTTATTGGCTTGCATTCCTCCATTCTGAACTTCTTTAAAATCTGCTCTGCATATTTTTTCCGAGACATAAAAATCCCTTCTTTGTTTTGCTTCACCTCGACTCCAAAAAAGTATGACATTTGACCAATATCTGTCATCTCAAATTCGTTAATCATAACTTTCTTAAAATTATCAAACATACCTGGGTTGTTTCCTGTAAAGATCATGTCATCCACGTACAAGCACACGATCATAATATCTCTCCCTGAATTTGTCTTCGTTTATAAGGCATGCTCGTATGGACTCTTAATGAAACCATTTTTCTGAAAATATTCATCAACCCTTGTATTCCATGCTCGCGGAGCTTGCTTCAAACCATATAAGACTTTCTTCAGTCTGTACACTTTGTTTTCCAGGCCTTTTTGAACATATCCGGGAGGCTGCTCAATATAGACTTATTCTTCAAGATAACCATTGAGAAATGCTGACTTGACATCCATCTGAAATATTTTCCACTGCTTCTGAGCTGCAATTGCTGTCAGAAGTCATATGGTATCAACTCTTGCAACTGGAGCGAATACCTCATCATAGTCAATGCCATATCTCTGCTTGTAACCTTTAGCCACCAACCTCGCCTTGTATATCTCCACTTCTCCATCTTCATTCGTCTTGGTTTTATAGACCCACTTGACACCAATTGCTTTGTGCCCTTCTAGAAGATCTGTGAGCTCCCATGTATCATTTTTCTTGATTGCACCAATTTCTTCATCCATGGCTTTGTTCCATTTACTTTCTTCAGAAGCTTCCTCAAATGTAACTAGATCACATTCAGCCATTAAACAAAATAAAGAATAATCAAAGGTTGTTTGTACCGGACTTGTTACTTCATAGATATTATCCAAACTCCGCATCTTTCGTGGTGCTCCCCCTGAACTGCTGCTTCCTCCCGTGGATGGTGTCAATCCAGGTGTTTGTTGATTTTGACTTGGTGGAGGAGTTTGATCATCATCTCCGTCATCTTCAATGTTCTGGTTATCACCGTCATCGTCATCACCATTGAAAAATAAATCAGCAACTTTTCTTTCATCCTCGCTCCATCTCCAGTAATCAGATTCATCAAACTCAACATCTCGAGAAATGATTAAATTCTTCGTTAGTGGATTATAGAGTCTGTATACTTTGCTTCTTTTGTCATATCCGGTAAAAATACATTTTTTGCCTTTGTCATCCAGCTTCTTTCTTTTCTGATCAGGAATATGGGCATAAGCAATACCCCCAACAAATAAACTACACATAGAACGACTTCCGCCCAGAAAGTTCTCGGCAAGTGCTTTGCTTTCACCATGCTCCTTGCCATGTCAAGAATAGTGCGATTCTTTCTTTCTGTAACGTCATTTTGTTGAGGAGTATATGCCGTTGTCAACTGATGATTAATTCCATGAGCTCTACAGAAACTTCTGAATAAATTTGAAGTATACTCGCCTCCTCTATCTGATCCGAGTGTCTTCAAATACTGGCCACTTTGTTTTTCTGCCAATGCTTTGAACTCCTTGAATTTATCAAGAGCCTCCGACTTTTCTTTGATGATATACACCCAACTTTTCCTGCTAAAATCATCAATAAAAGTTAGGTAATACCTATTACTTCCAAGTGATGGAATATCAAATAGACCAGCTATATTTGTGTGAACTATCTCCAATGACCTCCTGGCTCTCCACGATTTTCCAACCGGAAAGCTTTGTTGATGTTGCTTCACTTTGACACATGCTTCACACAAATTTTCTGGTTCGTTGATTTCTGGAAAGCCTTCCACCATCTTTGTCTTTGACAATAAGTTTAAGCTGGAAAATCCAAGATGACCAAATCTTAAATGCCATAAACATGAGTCATTTTTAATGATTGATTTCAAGCACTTCTGCACTTTCGTCTGCATATCAAGTGTGAAAAGGCGATTCTTTGACATCTCCACATCTGTAATTAATTCTCGAACCTGATCTCTGATGATGAGAGAATTATCCTGCATCTGAATATTATACCCTTTCTCCACAAGTTGGCCAAGACTGATGATATTATTTTTCAAAGCAGGTATATAATAAACATCATTTATATACTTTTTCTCATCATTCTTTGACACAATCGTAATTGTACCTTTTCCTTTGACCGGAATTTTTGACGAGTCACCAAAAGTAACTTCTCCGCTGATGGTCTCGTTTATCTCCGTAAATAAGTCTTTATGGCCAGTCATATGATTGCTGGCTCCCGAGTCAAGATACCAAACATTTTTCTTGTTTTCCTCATCTCCTTTATAAGTGAGGAACATAGCAGTGCCAACGTCTTTATCTTCTTTTGCTGCAGCAAAGTGACTCCTTTCTTCCACTTTTGGTGCTCTACACTCATAACTGAAGTGACCAAATTTATTACAATTATAACATTGAAATTGAGATTTATCACCTCGTTGAAATCCACTTCTTCCTCGGCCTCTAAAATTCTGACCACGAACAGATGGTTGATAACCTTCAAAATTCTGGCCTCTGTTAAAAGACTGCCTTCCACGTCCTCGTCCACCTCGGTAGCCACCTCTAAAGCCACCTCTGCAACGTACAGAACTGCTACCGCCAGAACTGTCACCAATGGATACTTTACTTTGCAACGCCTTTTCCAAATGGCTTGCATCATCATACTGGTTCATCAGCTGCTCATGCGCTTGAAGTGAACCAACCAGCTCATCAATGGAAATTGTGGACAAGTCCTTTGACTCTTCAATAGAAGTAACCACATAATCAAATTTTCTGGTTAGCGAATGGAGGAGTTTTTCCATGACCCGAACGTCATCGAGACTTTCGCCGTTTCTTTTCATTTCATTTGTTATGGCTTTCAAACGCGTAACAAATTCACCAATATTTTCTGAAGTCTTCATCTTCAAATTCTCGAACTCCCCGCGTAACACCTGGAGCCGCACTTTTTTGACTTTTTTGACACCCTGGAATGATTTTTGCAGAATCTCCCACGCGTCTTTTGCCGTTTTTGCATCTGAATTTTTTTCAAAGGTTGGTTCATCAACACCTTGAATAATTGTATATAGGGCCTTTTTATCTATTTTCCGGGTCTCTTTCAAAATCATCTTCTCCGCATTTGTAAGGGCTGCTTCAGCTGTTGTATCTACGGACTCGTCATATCCGCTTTCAACAATATCCCAATTGTCGTAGGAACCGAGTAACACTTTCATTTGTATGCTCCAGTTCCCGTAATTTGGTGCCGTCAACTTTGGAATTTGCGGTTGTATCATGCTCGCTATATATCAGAAACGTGACCTTGGCTCAGATACCACTTATTGCAAACGTATATGGGCTCACTTAAATTATTTTAAACTCGAAACAAAGAAAATATGAATATAAGATATATTTGTATTAATAAACACACACTTGTATTTATTGATATGAAAACTACAGCTTCTTTTTATCACACAAGGCTACGGCCTTCTCTCTCTGAGCTATAGCTCTTCTTTTCTTCTTACAACTACTGTTGTACTTTTTTACTCGATTGTTATATATATATATTTACAAGACATAAGCTTAAGCTATTTATATGCCTTAAAACTGAGGTATACGTCATGCCTTACATCACTTATCATTCAATTCCTGGTTTACTGGTCAGCCTTGTATTTGCAAACTCTAATAGCCTACCTTGATTCCAGGAGTTACTGTAATTTCTTCCATTCACATGTTTCACCACCTTTATTTCCTTGCCTTGATATTACTGCTTCCTATAAACACCTAGCTATTTATTTGACCAAGTTGCTGCTCTTTTACTTTTTACATGGTTAATATTAATCTTATTTCTGTTTGTATCTTTCTTCCGTTTATTTCTATCTGCTTCACTTCAAACAAGACAGCCTCCTTATTTGACTTTAAAGGTTATCCAGATTATGTGGAGTTGCTGTATTTTATCAACCTGAAGTTATTAAACGCGCATTTGACCATTCATGTTGATAGCCCACAACCAGAACTCAGCAACTCTGGTGTAAATGCCAAGATGGGTTTGAATTCTAACATACTCAAGTTACAGGTGAATATCATACTTTCGATGAATGGCTTCAGCTAGCACTACAAGAAAAACATGATCCTACAACCGTTTTTCACCGTTGTTTGATGTCAAAATTTTTGGTCGTCTATTGAGGAGCCGTGTGATTTCGATCAGACAACAGTGCATCGAACCATTACTAGAAGCTACAGACACAACAGGTTCATAACTGTTACCGAAACTGTCATTCAACAACAGGTTGTATAAAAGACTGTATTGTTGGAACAGTTTACCTGCAACGGTTTTCCTCAAGAAGACAACGGTGTATTACTGTCAACTAAGAGTGCAAAATTTCTATATATTATTTGTCAAACAACGGGTAGTTTGTTGATTGTTGTTTGAAAGGCTAACCACAATAGGTTTAGGACAATACAGTTATGTTATGATGTCTTAGACAACACCTTGAGCCAGAGTATTGTAAGGAAGTCTTTCAAACATCGGTTTGTGAAATGTATTTCCAATAATGAGTTGTGGTTAACGGCCATTTTAAAGCTCTTTAGACCACATTTTTTGTTTAACTCCTATTGTAGTGCACCCCTTGAGACAACAGCGTCGTATATAATGTTGTTTGAAAGGCTAACCACAACAGTTTTAGGTCAATACTGTTATTTTATGCTGTCTTATACAACAGTTTTAGGTAAATATTGTAAGGAGCTATTTCAAACAATGGTTTGTGATAGTATTTTAATACTAAGTTATGTTAACTGCCATCTTAATGCTCTTTAGACCACATTTTTTGTTTAAAGCATATTGTAGTGTTATCCTTGAGATAACACCATCGTATATTTTGTCGTTATGTGAACATGATAGACACAATATTACCATGTTTTAAAGTGTTGTGAATAGAGCTTTAGTCAACTGTTAAAACAATGTTACAGTGTTGTTCCAATTAGTTTGGTACAATGGCTGTTTTTGATTGAGAACACAATCATCTGTTGTATATAAAATTTTGCATATAAAATCCTGATTTCATCCAAACCACCTGTTTTCTAAAAACTAAATCCCAAAAATGAATCCACCAAAAATGAATCCACCAAACGAACAAACCGAGAACTAACTACCAATCACAAAAAAATCAAAATCCACCAAACCAACAAACCTAGAACTAGCTAGAACAAGAACAAGCCAATATATATAAATTCACCAAACCAACAAACTTAGAACTAGCTAGAACAAGAACAAGCCAATATATATAAATCCACCAAACACATATCAATCCAACAATCCTAGAACAAGCCAATATATATATATATATATCCACCAAACATCTAATATAAATCCACCAAACACAACCAATCCAACAATCCTACAACACTAGAACAAGAACCGGGCAATATATATAGATTGAGCACAATATATATAGATTGACCATGCAATCTACTAATAGATTGAGACAAATCTATCAATCTACCGACAATTCTGTTTGGATTGGACCAAAAAGTGCATCACCATGACCAACTGCATAATTTAAAGTTCAAATCCGACTACTAGTTCAAACAAAAGACCACAAATTTGGAACCTAGATTGCATGGCGTTTCATGAAATATTTTGCAAAATCACAGCGGATCTCGTTAATGTCATCATCAGTGTAAACCAAGTTTGATCTGCGCATCCACTGAAAAATAACCCAAAATTTTACATAAGTCATACAATTAAGTACTGTACGAGTAAGAGTATAAGTCAATGGGAAAACCCAAAGTGAAAATCTCACCTTAGCAGCAAACTCAAGTTCTTTGTCCTGAACAATCTCCTTCATATAGCGCATCACAAACAGGCCACAATCCTTGGTTCCTGACTGCACTGGAACTCCCTGGATTAATTAAAAATGCATTACAAAAGCTGTGAATTGGAGAGAAAGAAGCTCTTGTATGTATATTGCAGAGAGATAACTATACAAAACAGATTTGGTGAATGTAAAAAATAAGTCTCTAAACTATGAGTGCAGTAGTGTTTATATACAAGCATTAATCTAACTAACTTCTATCCTTAACAACTAACTGAGATGTAACAAATAATTATTTAATTACAATATCAACTATCTGAGATGTAAGAAATAATTATTTAATTACAATATCCTTAATAGCATAGAAAAAATATGATGAGAATTGATTATTACCGCCATGTTCTCCCACAAAATTTTCTTCTTGACAACCTTGTTGAGATCCTCTTTGTAAATTTTAATGGCACTACAACCAAAATAATACCAGCAAAACCATTAAGCAACTGAAAAATGCGTGGTCTATCAAAGTTCAAGACTCCATACAGATATTTTAGAAGCTGAATCTTACTTGTCGACAACATCCAACCATTCCACATTAGCGATTCGACGTTTTAGAGGGTCCATGTGGTAGACAACCTCTGCCTCAGGATTTGCAACAGTTAAATTCCAATGGTTCCTACACAAACATGAATGAATTGAAGCCTTGTCATAAAAATTGAAACTTAGAAGCTAAAAAAAAAATCAATTTAAAAAGGCATGTGATCCTGTTTAGCTAAAACATTATATGAGAATGTCTAACTAGCTAGCTCTTGGATTAAAACTTACACGTCATTGTAAGGCATAAGAAAGTATTGCCCTTTCTTAGCATTCTTAAATCGTGCAGCGAGTGCACGCGACCTCTGCCCTGCATTACCACAGCCAATGGCACCAATTGTGGTGGGATCTACGAACTTGATCATGTTGGTCATCTTATTTTTTTTGACGTATTCATTTATGGAGCTACATATAAAAATATGAGAGATTAAAAAAAATCGTTTCTGGAGCCACAGACTAACTATGAGATATTAAAAAAAAAATTGTGGAGAAACTTACTGAATAAAAAGGACGATCACAGACCCCGACATTTCACCTCCAGAGCACACCGAATATATATCTGATAAGTAAATGGCCATCTTTTTTGTAGAGCCAAAGGCTTCTTGGGATAGTTGAAAAGAAACCGTTCGTTCATCAGCTAAGGCACCCTTTGCCCATGTCCACAAACGATTTAATGCAGATGGGTAATTTGCACCCATCTCAACAACAAGCTCTGGTTCAACATCATCGACTAATTTATAAGTCTTCTTTTTTCCCTTTTTCTTGGCTTTCTGCAGAAAATACACATGAAAATAGTAAGAAAGAAAATACTAAATAAAAACATTCTAGCTATATAGTGCTATTCTAAATATTTTTACCTTCGGAGCTGACAAAACATTGGAAGTGCTATTGTTCCTCATTGTTATCAAGTTTCTTGGCCATGCAATAAAAGTTCCCATGGCTTGTTCCACGGTCAAAATCTCGTCACCGATGGGATATGGAATCTTAGCATCTCCTTGAATGACTTGAGTGATTGACACTCTTGCATTCTCTTCCCCAAGTCTGACTCCATGGATTGTCTCCTCTCCTTCAACAACAACAACTTCATCAATCTTCGCACAAGCTACAATGTTGCTGAGCGATCCAAGAGCCAATTTACAAACAGAATTATCCGGAGCATTCACTTTAACTTCTTCACATCTGTCTTCCTCAAAAACAATTCTACAACTTTCATCCTTGCCATCCAACCTCTGAGCATCCTCAGGATCCACCCCTAAATCAACAAACAAACTTTCAATCTTTTGAATTTTCAGACCACCTCCCTCCTGTTGAACAGGAAATAAATTCTTTGCAGTTGTAGGTGTAGCAGGATGGTTTACAGCTGCATCAACATCAACCCCGCCGTTAGAGTGACAGCTTGCTTGTTGGGAAGGATGCGTTGGAGTACATTCTTGTTGTACGGGCCTTTTCAAGATCTCTGCCCTCAGCTTTTCCATTTCAGCAGCCCAAAAATCATCTCTCGCTTTAATTATTTTTGGAGTCTCCTCTGCCAAGTACCTCTGAACTCTTTCCTGTATCTTTTCATCCATTGTTCTAGCTTTTTTTTGCCTTGGAAGATCAAAATAAACCGACTGCTTTACATGAACACCTTGTCCACGGACCCGTCCACCATGCTCAGGCTTACCGAGCGCGAGTGTTAAAACATCATCAACACCTTCAGCTATTAGTTTCCCTTCCTTAACCTCCTTTTTCAATTTTTCCTAAAATATTAAGTGTACCATATTATCACAGTCTGAGCTATTTCCATGTAAAAGACTAACATAATTAAGTACCATATACTTTCAATTAATTAAGACAAAAATTAATATATAACTTACAATTTCCGTTGCTTTATCTTCAACAATTTTTCCTAAAAATTTACCATCTTTGTCCTTCCTTGCTAGGACCCAGGTTGACGACCGATCAACTTCCTCTTCATCTGGATGAGATTGATACTGCATTCACATGTATATGATCAGGAAAGTATAATAGAGGAACACTAAAATCTAGAGTGAAACATAGAACACATGAAATCAGGGACTCACAAGCATAGTGAAAATACAAAATCAACACCCACAAGCATAGTGAAAACCACAAAATCAACAAAATAGAACACCCCACAAGCATAGAACACCCCACAAGCATAGTGAAAACCCAAAAAATCAACAAAATCAACACCCACAAGCAGCATCATATATTCAAAACCCCACAAGCATAGTGAAAACCCACAAAATCAACACCCACAAGCAGCATCATATATTCAAAATCCACAAAATGCATTTCTCAAAATCGAAACCCACAACCCCTAAATACATGAAATCGGGGACTCAAAATCGAAACCCACAACCATCATATATTCAAAATAGAAACCCAAAACCCCTAAATACATAAAATCAGGGACTCAAAATCAAGAGTGAGTGACAAAATGCATGCAAAGGACGCATATAATCGGAATGAAGATACCCAAAATATCATATACTCTACAACCCCTAAATACATAAGATGAAAAAACCCCAAATACAAAAGATAAAATCAGGGACGCTAGGGTTCTAGGGTTTAAGCCCATACCAGTGATTAAACGGTTGAGTAATCGCCCTTGTCGCGTGTGATGCTAGGTTGAGTAATCGCCGTTGTCGCCTGTGATCGCCGTTGTCGCCTGTGATCGCCGTTGTCGCGTGTGATAAAATGAAAATGAAAAATGAAATTGTGAATGTAAACTGGTAAAGTAAACACCGCGAAGCCAAGGTGGGAGACAATTTTTGATTGGGGGGAAATGAAAAATCAAATGAACGGTGCTGATTTGAGATAGTACCTCAATCTAACGGTATGTAATGTCTTTTAATATATTTTAATTTTTAAAAATTAAATTATCTTGTCTGAAAAACTGTTGTTAGACATACTTTGTTACAATTGTTTAGTTAATAATTTCGATTAGAAGATTTTTATTCGGTTCAGTGTTTCGTTAAAAAGATGACTTTATTTTAAACATCTTATATTTTCCGATAAAATCTGTACATGACTACACTAAGTCGATATTAACATCCGTACGGTTGGATCGTTGACAAATCCATTTTATAAATTAATTAAGTCAACTGGGTAGTAGTACCCGTGTCAGGGACTACAGCTTTTACCGGATTTCTATTAAAAAGACGAACAAGAAGAGTTGATTATTTTCCGATAAAATTTGTACATGACTACAATAAGTCGATATTAACATCCGTACGGTTGGATCGTTGACAAATCCATTTCAGAAATTAATTAAGTCAACTGGGTAGTAGTACCCGTGTCAGGGACTACAGCTTTTACCGGATTTCTGTTAAAAAGACGAACAAGAAGAGTTGATTATTTTCCGATAAAATCTGTACATGACTACACTAAGTCGATATTAACATCCGTATGGTTGGATCGTTGACAAATCCATTTTATAAATTAATTAAGTCAACTGGGTAGTAGTACCCGTGTTAGGGACTACAGCTTTTACCGGATTTCTGTTAAAAAGACGAACAAGAAGAGTTGATTATTTTCCGATAAAATCTGTACATGACTACACTAAGTCGATATTAACATCCGTACGGTTGGATCGTTGACAAATCCATTTCAGAAATTAATTAAGTCAACTGGGTAGTAGTACCCGTGTCAGGGACTACAGCTTTTACCGGATTTCTGTTAAAAAGACGAACAAGAAGAGTTGATTATTTTCCGATAAAATCTGTACATGACTACACTAAGTCGATATTAACATCCGTACGGTTGGATCGTTGACAAATCCATTTCAGAAATTAATTAAGTCAACTGGGTAGTAGTACCCGTGTCAGGGACTACAGCTTTTACCGGATTTCTGTTAAAAAGACGAACAAGAAGAGTTGATTATTTTCCGATAAAATTTGTACATGACTACAATAAGTCGATATTAACATCCGTACGGTTGGATCGTTGACAAATCCATTTCAGAAATTAATTAAGTCAACTGGGTAGTAGTACCCGTGTCAGGGACTACAGCTTTTACCGGATTTCTGTTAAAAAGACGAACAAGAAGAGTTGATTATTTTCCGATAAAATTTGTACATGACTACAATAAGTCGATATTAACATCCGTACGGTTGGATCGTTGACAAATCCATTTCAGAAATTAATTAAGTCAACTGGGTAGTAGTACCCGTGTCAGGGACTACAGCTTTTACCGGATTTCTGTTAAAAAGACGAACAAGAAGAGTTGATTATTTTCCGATAAAATTTGTACATGACTACAATAAGTCGATATTAACATCCGTACGGTTGGATCGTTGACAAATCCATTTCAGAAATTAATTAAGTCAACTGGGTAGTAGTACCCGTGTCAGGGACTACAGCTTTTACCGGATTTCTGTTAAAAAGACGAACAAGAAGAGTTGATTATTTTCCGATAAAATTTGTACATGACTACAATAAGTCGATATTAACATCCGTACGGTTGGATCGTTGACAAATCCATTTCAGAAATTAATTAAGTCAACTGGGTAGTAGTACCCGTGTCAGGGACTACAGCTTTTACCGGATTTCTGTTAAAAAGACGAACAAGAAGAGTTGATTATTTTCCGATAAAATTTGTACATGACTACAATAAGTCGATATTAACATCGATAAAATTTGTAAATGACTATCCATAAGTCGATTTTTATTTGGATTTAATTGATTTTGACATTCTTGGACATAATTTAAGGATTATTTAAAATTTTAACAACCCAATCATTGAGCTTTGTTATGTCTGAATGAGAACATAATAATTGAAGTCAAAATTAGGTCATTCATTACTCCTCATCTTATCCCCTCCTGTACTCTCCATCGTGATTCGTGGCGGCTCCATCGCACCTCGACCTCCTCGAACCTCCATCGACCTCGACCTCAAGCTCGACCTCGACCTCAAGCTGCTTCGCACCTCCTCCATCGCACCTCGACCTCAAGCTCAACCTCCCCCATCGAACCTCAACCTCCATCGCAGAGACCTCCATTTTAGGTAAATCCGTAACCTAAATTATCTTTTTAGTGTTTTAGGGTTCCTCCATTGTTTCAGTGGTTTAAGCTCTAACACAAGCTCACCTCTGCAATTAATTGTTTGAAGTGATAAGCTTAATAGTTAATTGTTTAATTAGTTAGTCATAATCTTAATTAGTTAATTGTTTAATTAGTTAGTCATAATCTTAATTAGTTAATTGTTTAATTAGTTAGTCATAATCTTAATTAGTCACCTCTGCAATTAATTGTTTGAAGTGATGCACATTGGGAATTTGGGTTTGTGATAAGCTTAATTAGTTACTAATTGCTAATAGATTATGTAGTTGTTGCTGATTGTTTTGGTTTGGTAGTTAGTCATAAGCTTAATAGTTTTGGTTATTTGGGAATTTGGGTTTGTAATTGTTTTGGTAGTTAGTCATAAGCTTAATAGTATATGCTCTGTTTTTGACCATCATGTCACTTTCTTTTTGCAGCTTGTTTTATATCAAAATATGGATAGGTCATGGTTAAAAGCTGATAGAAGAACAAGAGAGTTTGAGAATGGAGTGGACGATTTACTTATGTTTGCCTTTGAGAATGGATATAACGAAGACAAAATAAGTTGTCCATGCTTAAAGTGCGCACATAGCAAATCTTGGAAAGCTCGGATTGTTAAAAACCATCTGTTTCAAAATGGTATTGATGAAACGTATACTCGCTGGATATGGCACGGGGAGCCAAATATTGTAGAAAGTCCTGTATTGGATGAAAGTGACAACTCGGTATCTTCTAATTACCAATTCTGCACAAGAATGGGTGAAGCTGACGATGATGATGTTCTTTCTTCAGATTCTTCAGATTTCATCAACCATGTGAAAGGTGAGCATGAACCTCTTTATCCTGGTTGTGAGAATTACACTAAGATGAAAGCTTTGGTTAAGTTATTCAACTTGAAAGTGAAGCATGGTATGTCTGATTCATGTTTTTCTGATGTTCTATTATTGATTGGGTCTTTGCTACCAGAAGGCAACAATGTCCCTTCTTCTTTCAATGAAGCGAAGAAAACCTTATGTGCATTAGGAATGGGTTATGATAAGATACACGCATGCCCGAATAATTGTCTACTATATCGTGGGCCACAAGATGAAGATGAGACTACTTGTCGCATATGTAAGGCCTCTAGATGGAAACTGAATAAGAAAGGAGAAGAACAAGAAGGAGTCCCTGCTAAGGTCTTATGGTATTTCCCCTTGATACCAAGAATAAGAAATTTGTTCAATACACCAGCGATTGCGAAGGACATGACTTGGCATGAGACCGAACGACAACAAGATGGTAAAATGAGGCATCCAGCAGACTCGCAAACATGGAAGGATGTCGATCAAAAGTGGCCAGATTTTGCATCGGAGAGTAGAAACCTCCGGTTAGCTTTATCCGCCGACGGTTTCAATCCTTTTCGTGGAAACCGTACTGATCACTCAAGTTGGCCAGTTTTGCTATCGGTTTACAACCTTCCACCTTGGCTCTGTATGAAAAGAAGGTACATTATGCTTTGCTTGTTAATATCAGGACCGACCGAGCCTGGAAATGATATAGATGTGTTCCTTCAACCACTTATTGAAGATCTGCAGGAGTTGTGGCGCGGGAAACAAGTGTACGACGCATATAGACAAGAGTCTTTCGTACTTAGGGGCATATTATTATGGACAATAAGTGACTATCCGGCCTTGGGGAACTTGTCGGGACATGTAGTTAAAGGATATAATGCTTGTATTGTTTGTGTTGATAAAACAGAGGCTACTAGGCTGGTTCACTATCGGAAGACGGTAGTTATGAGGCATAGGAGGTGGTTGCCTCGTCATCATCCGTATAGAAAGCAAAAGGCAGCTTTTGATAATAGCGTTGAGACAGGTGCTGGTCCTATTCCATTAACTGGTGAGCAGGTTTTTGAAAGAGTACAACATCTAAGGGACCATGTCTTTGGTAAGACACAACGCCAACATAAACGGAAGAAAGGTGATGCTAGACCAGTTTGGAAGAAGTTATCTATCTTCTTTCAACTTGAGTATTGGAAATTTTTGCCAGTTAGGCATGTTCTCGATGTGATGCACATCGAGAAAAATATATGTGAGGCTTTACTTGGAACTTTGCTAAATATTCCCGGAAAGACAAAAGATAGGGAGTCAGTCCGTCTCGATATGGCAGAAATGGGAATAAGAATGGAGCTAAGGCCAAAAACTCCCGGAAAGAAAGAGAAGGTACCTTTGGCTGCATGGAACTTATCAAATGCTGAAAAGAAGGTAGTTTGCTCATCATTTCTTCAAATGAAGTTACCGGATGGATTTTGTTCAAATATCAAGAATCTTGTAAATATGGAAAAACTTCGGCTTGTTGGAATGAAATCTCATGATTGCCACACAATATTGCATCATTTGCTTCCAATTGCGATTCGGTCGGTACTGCACAAAAAAGTCAGGTGCACAATAATAAGGTTTTGCCTTTTCTTCAAGGCAATTTGCAGCAAAGTCATCGATGTAGATAAATTGGAAAATATGCAATCTCAGTTGGTGGAAACATTATGCCAGCTGGAAAAACACTTTCCCCCTTCGTTCTTCGATGTCATGATCCATCTCTCAATTCATCTTGTGAGAGAGGTTAAGCTTTGCGGGCCAATCTTTCTACGTTGGATGTATCCTTTTGAGAGATATATGAAGGCGTTTAAAGTATATGTTCGAAATGCTGCTCATCCCGAAGGTTGTATTGCCGAGGCATATGTTGCCGAAGAGGCCGTTGAACGTTTGGTCAATTTTGAAGAAGCTACCATAGGTTTGCCAAAAAATGATAGGCATGAGCAAAATGCAATAAGCAAACCTTTATCTGGTGCGACAATGATCAAGCCAAGCAAAGAGGAATTGCATCTAGCACACTTATGTGTTCTGCAAAATAGCAATCACATGAGGCAATATTTTGAGTAAGTTACTAACATATGTGTGTGTGTGTGTGTGCATTTTGTTATTTTCTCATTATCTGCAATTCGGTAAATATATTGAAGCAATTGATTTTACTTGTAGTGAACATATGGCATCTTTAATGCTAAGATACCAGTAGCATGAAAATGACGAGGTGTGGCTAAAAACCAAGCAGAATGAACAATTCCCCGAATGGTTCAGGAAAAAGGTAAGTTTTATTTATGTGTTTATTACCTTGTTACGTAGTCCTGATTAAAAACAATACAGACAAGTAATATAAGAAGTCGAAGACATCCAATAAAAAATAAAAACACAGACCTAAAAAAATTGTTTAATTTTTTTTTTATTGTACAGATTGAGACGGAATTGCTCCATGACCATAATAGCATAGGTGATGATATAAGGTGGATGGCAGAAGGGCCTAACAAGAATGTTCCTACGTTTAGTGGTTATAAAATCAGCGGGGTTATTTATAGCACCAAGGAGCGTGATAATAATAGACAAGTACAGTGTAGTGGTGTTTGTGTTGTTGCAGATACATTAATGCTTTCCGAAAAATTTAAATCTGTTGAACATACTTCACATACCTATTATGGAGTTATAACAAGTATATGGGAGCTAGACTATAATAATTTTAGAGTCCCTATATTTCGTTGCAATTGGGTAGATATGAACAAAGGGGTTAAGGTTGATGAGTTGGGATATACATTGGTTAATTTAAATAAATTAGGATTTTCAAATGATCCTTTTGTTCTAGGGAAACATGTTAAGCAAGTTTGCTACATTGATGATACTCTTGAAAAATTTTGGTCTGTGGTGTTGAAAGTCCCGGAAAAGAACTTTTATGACCACTGTGATGATGAAAATGAAGGCTCTGTAGAAATAGAACTTGAGAATGAGCTGCAGTTGCCCGTGTTCCCGAATGTTGATGAACTGGACGATGAAAATACTAGCTATATGCGAGAGGAAGAAGAATGGATTCAACTTCCATAGTGGTAATATATATAATTATTTATAGATACTTGAGTCCATGTACCGCTCACTTTATTCTTTTTGTAGGTGAAGCTCCCATTATCCATGTGTACTGCTCGTGAACCCCTTGATGAGATTACTTTTGCCGTGATAAAATCATCATCTAGTTGACTGAGTTTTCAATTTGTGAATGCTGCTGGTTGATGCTCTTCTTATAATAGATGATGATTTTATCATAGCAAAAATAATCATTCGGCGGACATACAAGTATGGCTAGCTTCTACTGCAGAAACAGGGCTTGGAGATATGTTATCTACTGCAGAGGATAAATTATAAAATTTTCCACATCAAACTTGTGCAAATTAATGTTGATCACTTGTTTTTGTGTTTATGCAGAATTACCAGCATACGGCGGTTGTCAAGGCGTGCAAAATTATGGCTAAGCAGCATGCATGTTACCAAAGGCAGTAAACAAGGATTGTGTTTCCATTTTCATTGTAATATTCACTACTAAACAACTCTGTCTTGTATATATGGAACAATGTAATTTGAAATCTCTGTCTTGTTTAATTGAAAGTGTATGGTTTGCCAATTTTGAGGAATGGCTTACAATTTTGATTGAGGATCTCTAGTTTGTTGTTGGTTGGACCTTTGGCTGATTTATGGTATTATATCTGTTGGTTTGGGTTTATTCAGATTGGACATCTTATTGTTGGTTTGTGTACAGCAGGGTTGGGATATGTAATATGTGCAAGTCAATTTTTTTTTCCATCTTTGCTGTATAGACAACGGTTTCTTTTGCTAATCAGTAAACTGTTGTATGAACCTCTATTATCCCATAATGTTAATAACCATTGTCTATGAACTTTGCTTTCTACAATGGTATTTTAAATCCATTGTTTGATAGAGTCTAAGATATCAGTTTTAGTAAACCATTGTCTAAATTAGACAACGGACTTGTCAAAAACTGTTGTCTTAAGATGGAATGAATTTTTGTACATACAACATGCATGCAACATTATGTAAAAGGGTTACAAATAACAGCTCGTAAAATAACAGTTGTCTTAAGATAGAATGAGTTTTTGGACATACAACATTGGTTCACGCTTGTTTAAAATAGTCATAAACAACAGTCCATGAAATCACAGTTGTCTAAATAAGTCAAATCGAAAAGCTTAGACAATAGTGTGCAAAAACCTCTATAAACGTTGTTGGATGGAAAGCAAGACAACTGTTTTTTCATAGCGAAGAAAACCCCGTGGTTTGATTTTTTGGGACAACGGGTATATTTTGAACCGTTGTCTCATGACAGTTGTGTGAATGAGATTTTGGTGTAGTGTAGTGTTTGAGCAAAGCACCAAGAATAACACTTGTATCCAGGTAACAATTTTCTGGTTTTTGTGAAAGAATCGGAATGATATAGTTTGGAAGCAACAAGGTATCAGTGCTCCCGAAGTAGTCCATGCAGCGTTGTCTTTCCTTAACCAATGGAAAGCTGTTCAAGACAGAAACTTTGATTCATTCTTGAGTTTCATAACTCAGGATGATGGTCTAGATCAGTGGTGACCCCCATCGTTGAATAGTGTTAAGGTGAACATAGATGCAGCTCTACTCGAGGATCCAAGTCGTTATAGTCACGCTATTGTCATTCGAGATCATTCAGGTCAGCTAGTTCAAGCCATGTGAAGATGTTCCCTCAACAACTCATCTCCATAATTAAGAGCTTTGGGTATTAGGGAGGCTCTTAGTTGACTTAAGAACAACAATATTTCGCATGCTATAGTTGAATCTGATTGTCTCCAGGTAATTCAGTTAATTCGCAGCTCCTTCTTAAGTTTCTCGTACTTGGGGAGAGTTGTGAATGAGTGCAGACTTCTCCTGGAGAACCTTAAAAGCCAGAATGTGGTGCTTTATTTTATTAAGCGTTCCGCGAACAGAGTAGCTCATTATCTAGTGAGATATAACTTTTCAGTAGCCGAACGTAAGTGGGAAGTGGGGAATGTCCACCCCGCTTTTAATAATGTCCTCTGTAAAGATTTTCTTGAGTAATAAAATCTTTACTTTTTGTGACAAAAATATACTATTATATCATATTTTTATATCATATTATTCTATAATTTCCTTGGTCCCACTCATTTTTACCTATTTTTCTCTCATAGCAGGTATTTTAATGCTAATATAAATTATTATTTTTATTATATAAAGGATACAATATGATCCGTTAAGCATATTACCCGTAAAAGATATAATGCTACTAGAGCTCAGATGATATTCCAATTTTGACTATGTGTCTCCTATATTAAAAAAGAGGACTTTAAAAGAAGACAACAAGATATAAACATGTAAATTTAGAAATTGAAACTTATGCCAAGACTAACATGTAATAACCTTTTGGTAATTTAGATTTCTATATATTTCATATATATATATATATGATAATTATAATTATACGTATATATATGTATATCAACATATTATAGATTTAATGTATAATTAACCAATTATTTTCCAGTATCAACTTGAGCAGTTGATGTCACCCCTTCCAGACTAAGAGTTCACAAACCGATCATATCAATTCCTTCATTCTCTTTTACATTTTACATTGGAGCTACAGTTATGGTATGAAAATGGTATGAAAATGGAGAGGCCATTTTTAGTAAATTATGAATTAACCTCAAAAGAAATGATTTATATTTTCAAGTTTTTATAGGCATTCAATACTTTTCGATCATATTTTAAATTTCATTAGCCACCCAATTTTTAGAGCGTTTATATTGGTGTGAACATTGTGACTGTGAAATTGACATGAATACTTCTTTCATCGGGTGTTTTAATATTTGATTTTGTGCAGTTTCAAATATAATTTAAACTGAAAAATTGTTTGCTACTTATAAGAGAGAATCAGACAAATACCTGAAGTTAGTCCCTCTGAATTGAAAAATAACATCTTTAAGATTGGCCTCCACATGCTGGCGGTGACTATTTAATTGAATAAATCACAAGTAAGATATAAAATTTGTATCTTAAATTTCAAATTAAGGTTTTATCATTCTTTTCATCTAAAGAAATAGTAATAAAAGATTATTTTTAAAAAGATGAAGAAAGGAAACACTTACATAGCAGTGTTAAACTGGTGCACAATCTCGTATTGAAAAATTGGTCAACAATATCAAATAAAAATTGTGGTTCATCCACATTTTGCTGTTTCAAAAGATACATGAACTGATGATCCACAAGTCCCTAAACATATACATCAAGAAAAAAAACAATCAAAAGTACATAAATCACGTGAAATTTAAAAGTTATATATTACTCACATTACTTGGCTATAGAATGAAAATTTAAAATAAAACACTGAATTTTAAAGAACAAGTATAGAAACCGACCTCACATAAGAGAGATATCACAAAATCAAGGTGCCGAGTCTTCAAATCAATCATCCATGGTCACCTAAGCTCACTTTATCACTGATTTTTACGTTGTTTACATTTTGGGTAGACTATAAACTCGAGTATATCAGTTATGTACATTTGAATTTTTATTCTTGGAGTTACATGTAATTAATAATTGATAACAACTATGTATTGTTAAGATAAATATAATGGTTATTAGCTAAATGTAACTGGTTACTAGGTGGCTGATAACTTTTATTACCGGCAAACAATGTCGGCAAATCCAAAAGAAAAAGAATTTATATTTTAAATTATAATTTAATATTTCACAATTGGGAATCAAAAATTCATGGTTTATTTCCTAAAATTCAGGAATTCATATTCAAACATACTTATTAATATCTAATAGAATTATCTTTTTTTATATCAAAACATTTAATACGTTAGATTTCTTTTATTATAGAATATAGATATTTCAAAAAAATAATAACATTTTGTATTTTTAATAATTTAAAAATTGATAAATATATTTCAGATTTTAATATTTAAACTCCAATTGCATTTTATCTATAATATGTAAGAAGCAATTCATAAAAAGTACTGGTAATTATGATAACAAATATAAATTAAAGTTTTGAATATTAAAAATTAGAATTTATTAATCAATTTTCTTTGATAATAAATATATTTATATTAGGATATTGTCTCCAAGATTGATTTTAGGTATTTGATTTTAGGTATTTGAATAAGGGCCACCTTTATTTTGATTCACAACATAGAAGACAGATTCATGATTTGAAGGACAATTATTGTAAGTATGCTCTTGATGACAATACACACATGAAACATTCTTGATGTGATTAACCTGTGAATCACTAACTGACCCGGTTACCTCTCATAGTCAAGCTTTTAAGCATATTTTCAATGGATGACATCGGAGCTGGCATTGAAGTCACATTAGCAACCTCATCTATTTCAGCTACTCTTTTTCCAGCTTGAGTTTTATTTATTGTCCACTGATAATTATTTGTAGCAATTGTCTGAAGAATTTTATATTGTTGATTATAAGACTTAGCCAACAAAGCTCCATTTGCAAATGCATCCACAACTTGGCCAACAAAGCTCCATTTGCAAATGCATCCACCACCAACTTTATTTGAGCATTGAGACCATTATAGAATGTCTCCATTTGAGTGTAATAAAGAAGACCATGAGGTGGGCATTTTCTGAGTAATGTCTTAAATCTCTCCCATGCCTTGTATAAAGATTCATCATACATTAACAGGAAATAATTAATCTCATTACGGAGCTTTGCATTCTTGGTGGGAGGAAAAATACTTCGTTAAATCTGCCAAATCATTCCAAGTAGCCACCAAAGATGGTGTAATAGAATTCAGCCAATCTCTTGCCATGTCACTCACAGAATAAGGAAACAACTTCAATTTTAAAGCATCATCCGTGATTCCATAAATCTTGAAAGAATCACAAACCTCGACAAATAACTGAAGATGAAGATGAGGATCCTCAATAGCCATCCCACTAAAATGTCTGATAGTTTGTAACATCTGAAACATGGGTGACTTTAACTCGAATTGTGTTGCTTGAATAATTTGGTTTTACAATTCCAGAATTTGACTCATCAACACGAGATTTTCCACAGCTAAACAACACTATCTCTATTATCCTTCACCATCCCATTGGGTACCAAATTCTGGTTATTTACCTATTCACCCACAACAATATTTGCTTTCTTTACTTGACGTTGCACTCTTATTCCACTAAATCATAGATTTGCTTATAGCAACGTCGAGAAAACATTGCCCTAAATGCTATTTATGTTACAATAGAGTCTATGTCAACAAATGTGCAAAATCTTGTCGTTACATCTAGTCCCGTTGCAATCGCTCGATTAAGCAACAAATATAGCATCATATAGAAATAATATAATATCATTGCAATAAAAATATATAGCAACAATTTTTGGTTTACAATAACATCTAAAAAGTATTGCAGTAGCGTAGGTGTTGGCTTTTTATTGACTTTAAGGCGTCAATTTTAGTCCAATTGCAATAAATTTAAAACAAGATTTTGCAACGATTTTGACCATATTGCAATATTTTTATAGTATTTTTAGGAATTTTTTTTGGAACTAATAGATACAATGTTTTTAAAAAAATTGACAGGTTCTTGCTATAAATATAATAAGTCAGGCATTAAGCCACAAATTAAAAAGTGTGACTCGCCACCTATTTTATCAAATTCAGTTACTTCTTAGGGTAAAATATTCATTTTCCATCATATTTTTCATTCCTTCTTCCCCCTTGCTTCAAAAATCCAGCCACTATACACTCCGGCCATGTTCGTTGGCCCAAAAAAGATACGATTTACACATATTTTTAATCCAAAGACATCCAAAACATTACCAGCAACTTAGATATTCACAATTTCGCAAACTAACAAATATATAAAATTTTTGAAGGCATTAAATAAAAAATAGGGGCCAACTGCGAATTATGCAACAACATCAGAACTATCTAAAACTTCAATTAACACATCACAAACTCAGTTAGATAGTCATATGAAGCTAGAAGTTGACTTAAATCAACAAAACATTAACAACGCAACCCAAAAGGTGAAGAACACGAAGGAGGCGGCGATTCTACATTGAGTTTAAAACGAGTACCAAAAATTATGAAATAAATACATATGAGCTGCAAATCGCACGATCTATACAATCATGACATCAAAATTTATCAAAAATCATCATAAAAACCCTAATTTGATGAAATTCAAAAATTCACCAAGAAGATATGGGTAGGTGGTGATTCAAATTCCAGTTTGACTATTTATACTTGCGATTTTGATACAAATGACACGATCAAAATATCTTTGATTAGCAAAAACAACCAAGAACATTATTTTGATTCTCAGTCCCTTATTTTATAATATGTAATAAAACTTTGTTTTAATTTAAAAAGATAAAATTACCTCATAAAAAGTAATGTAGTTAGATGAAATAGATAGCATGCCATTCTTTTTAAGTAAACGCAAATTGTGTTATAGCAAGCGCTAGTTTATGATATATAGTGGTTAAATGATTATTTTCCCACTCAACTTGCAAGTGAATTAATAAATTGAAAAGTCTTGCATTTGAATCACTAAACTTAAATAAATTTGCGAAAAGAACATCAAAGTTAACAAAAATTTTCATTATGTTAATAAAGTTTGACTTTAGATGGAAGTTGTTAAATCGAGTCATATCTAGTGCTATAAAATGACCCGGGTAGAACCGGGCACCCTCGTACTCAAGTATTATATCGTTTTACATAGTGTGATCAGATTTGGGTCCGGGATATTATAATTCGGATACAAATTGATCCAGGGTATATGAGGACCAGATCCAAACCGAATATGAGCCGGTACTGTATTTTCATTTTCTAAGTGTGTAGTTTATGATCCATCGGATACGAGTCAATTATGATCCATTAAAATTAAGTATCATTTTTATTTCAACTATTCAGATGATTATTGGTATAAAATAAATATAATACTATAAAAATAATAACCATAAAAGTCATACTTTATAAGAAATTATAACTTATATAAGATATAAAAAATTATAAAATAATTATTTAATTACAAATATAATGAGTTGAAAATATATTCTACATATTGGGGTCAAATCGAATATGAGCCATGGATCATATTTGGATATTCGGGTATGATCATTTTATAGAAAATAATATGAGACCTAATTTGGCGGATAGCGGAGAGTCCGGATCAAGTTACAACCCTAGTCATATTACGGCCGAATAGTCTGCCAAATAAAAATAACATATGACTCAATTGACCCATTAAAAAATACAAACCCAAACTATAAAAGTGCAGCCTGGATCATTTACAAAAATTTATAATATTTTTGTAATTCTATATATCTTACTATACATTATTCTTTATTAATATTATATAATTAATATTGATCCGTTTATATCTAGAAAATACTTATGTAACAAACCAATATCTATAAATTATACATATATACATATACATACATATATATATATATGTCTGAATTAGTAGTTAACAGAGTTCGAGAAACCGGTGTTCATAGCATTTATACAAGTTGAAGCTTCTTTAATACCAATAAATTATATTCTTTTTAAAATTTTAAAAAAATTTAGCCACCAAAATTTCATTTTTTTTCACCAGTCATGTATCGCTGGAAGATATGAAGGTCCAATATCAGCTTTCTTTATCGTTGAAAATATGAAGGTTCATTGGCGGTACTAGGATAAATTAAATATAATTGTTGCTGTAGAGTGTGGTCTAAGAAGATGTATGTACATGTAACTACCAAATATCAACATCTCTGGATAAAGGATGATTTTTTTATCCCAGAACTATAAAAATGAGAGAGAAGTTAAATTCTTGGGTGAAGAAGTTAGATTATAACTAAATAAATCGGGTTTGATAGGATTTGATGTTACGAGTTGGACAAGAGAAAATAACACCTTAAAATGTATGGGGGCCGGTCTACAACAAACATTTATTGTAGACAAGTTTACAACAAACTGATTTTCCACCGTTGGATGGTGGATCTAAAAGCTGATAATTGAAAAAGCACAAAGGGGACCGCAGAAATTTTTAGCGATCCGGGGAAATTACTAAAATACCCCTAGCCCACGGATCGCGAATAATTTCCGCGGTTGGTGTCGTTTGTTTGTACAATACCTAGCAAACACAAACTCTAAACATATAAAAACACAGCAGCCGCACAGCAGAAGCAGAAGACCCAACACAAGCAAAAAACACAACAACCCAAGATCATTGAAACCTTGAATCATTCTCCTTTTTCGTAATTAAGGTATATAATCGATTCCTTTTTGTTATTTACAGTTTTATTGATATAAATTTATGCTTTTTCTTGGTGTAGATCTAATTTTGTGTATGTAATTCAAATTTTTAGAGTTAATTAATGTATGACTCCTTGTAATGAATTAACATATGAATTGTAGTATGATTAAATTCGATTTTTTAGAATTTCTAGGGTTCATAATTTGGAATTGATTTAATTCGGAAAATATTAGTTTTGTAGTATGAAAATTTAATTCATTTTTAGGACTAATTTAATTAGATTTTTTGGATAAATTAGTGTTAATTTTGAATTTTTATTATTGTTAAAATTGAATTTAATGATAATATTAGTGTTAAATTCGAATTAAATTAGTGTTAGTGTTAATTTCGAATTAATTTAGTGTAAAATCGAATTTAATGATAATTTTAGTGTTAAATTCAAATTAAATTAGTGTTAATTTCGAATTAATTTAGTGTATAAATTGAATTTAATGAAAAAATTATTGTGAAATTCGAATTAAATTAGTGTTAATTTCGAATTAATTTAGTGTATAAATCGAATTTAATGAAAAAATTAGTGTGAAATTCGAATTAAATTAAGAATTTATAATTATGAATTTAGGGTTAATTTAGGGGTTAAATTTCAGTGCTTAATTTTTGGGATGTAATTAACATGTGGTAATTATTTTTATTGTGTACGTGGTGGTGCTTTTATTGTGGTGATTGATGAATTATGTTGACAATATTTTCAGATATGGATAATTTTGTTGATTTCGGGAATATGTTGCCAGGTTCGAACACACATAATTTTATTTGGGATAATCGGTATCACCTTAGTGAGGATGTTTGGGACGGTGCTGGGAGAGAGGAGTTGTAGAGCTCTTCTGGGAACAAGTCATTGCATGATTGGAAGTTAAGGAGACCACAGCGGAAATTGTTACATATGCTTGGGTTTGAGATTTTTGCAGACCCTGCTGTTGTCTTGGCTACTGACACTCGGTTGATATCTGCTTTGGTAGAGCGTTGGAGACCGGAGACGAACACTTTCTTCACGAGGCAGGGGAGATGACTGTTACATTGGAGGATGTAGGGTTTATTCTAGGGTTGCTAGTTCAGGGGGATGCACTGACTTGTGGGGTGATAGAGAACAAGGCTGCGTATTTTGTTAATAACTGGTTTGAGTCTTTGACCGAAGAGGAGGTGAATGAGGCTTTGTATCGGAATAACATCAAGTTAGGGTGGTTGTTTGAGAGATATGGTGCATAGAAGCCTGAGAAGAATAATATGAGGGCCACAGTTGTACATACTAAGGCGTATCTGCTATTCTTGATAGGTTGTATCCTCTTCCCCAGCATCAACCGGTCTTTTGTTCATGTTCGGTTTATGCACCCATTGATTAATATGCGGGAGAATCCTTATTATGCTTGGGGTGCAGTTGTGTTAGCTCATATATACCAGGGTTTGGAGATTGCTGCAAAGAAGGGCAGTAAGAGCATTGCTTGTTGTGTCTAGGTGTTACAGGTTTGGTCTTACGAGAGATTTCCTCGTATTGGCGTGCCTTTACCGTCTCCTGGTCAGAAGGATTATCCGGTTACTGAGGGATGGGCCTATTCTACTGATACTCATGTGGGGGTTTCAAAGAAGCGCAGGAAGAAAGATCCTCACCACAACTTACCATTCTATAGGGGTGAGTTTGATGGTGTTGCTGGTGATGAGGTGGTTTGGAGGCCGTATGCTAGATTCGACGATGTTATGGACAGTGAGATGATACAGGCACAGTTAGCTGGGTGCGGTCGAGTTCCCTTTGTATATTATGATGTGGTCGAGTGGCAGCATCCGGACAGGGTGAGCAGACAGTTTGGTACTAGTCCCCAGATTCCACGGGCGCCGGTGAACATGGTTGGCTATAGGGGCTAAGGAGACCATATTTGCAGGGGAGGATTGGCTTGTACGGTGGTTTATTGATATTGGCAAATGGGCCAGGTTTTGTTTAGATTTGGATGGACTTGTTGATGACTCGGTTGACATTGCTTTTGAGGCTGATTACATGGCATGGTATGCTGATATATCTTGTATGCGAATAGGGAAGCCGGATCCACAACCTTAGCAGCAGTACAAGACGAGGGAGTTGTATGATAGCCTCGAGGAATATGAAGTTGTAAGTGTTTTACAAATATGCATATTTCACATTACACCACACACTACCAAATTTGCATTCACACGTATTTCATCTTGCACATATGATATCCTTGTGGAATTAATGAAAAAATGTTTGTTTATTTTTGTTTGTAGATGGTTGCCGGGCTGAATATGTTGAAGCAGCTGGATGCTAGGGTTCCTCCTGAGTTTGTGGAGGAGTTTGGGAGGATTTCTGGTACCTTCCTCACACCATTCTCTCGGTTGATGAAGAAGATCAAAGGACCCGCCCATAGACCTCCCACATTTCAGAACATAAAACCAGATTTCATTGGACCTTCGGCTAACGACTTTGACATTCCAGCCATTCCTGCCCAGGATGTCGTTGATATGACACAGCCATCCTAGCATGTGTCTCAGCCACCCCAGACTATTGCCTCGTCTAGTAGGCCCGCGAATCTTGCATCCCGTAGGATGAAAGAAGAGAAGTGGAGTATCACTAAGAGTCAGCATGACAAAGAAGAATGCTATATACAGGGGTTTTAGGTTCTTCACTAGTATTTAAATCATCAAGATGTAAACTATGATCAATAGCCTCTTTTTTTTTCATTTTGACGTTTATGACGAAACATACGAGCAAATAATTTATCCGCTATGAAAATGTGAAATTTAAGACAAGAAATATACCTTTAATTGATAAAAGTACTTCAATTTCTTGATGAAAATGCCCCAAAATTGCCAAATTTGGTCACTGGAGAGTAGAATTTTTATTGTGGAAATAACTATTTTTTTTGTGGTATAGGGGGGTTGTTGGGTTGCTGGGGATAAGGGGGCAAGCTTACCAACCGCGGAAAATTTCAGCGGTCCCTTATGCCAACCTAGGAAATTTTCCGCGGTCCGTCTGTGATCTCAACCCTTTATTCCCCCATGCAACGGCTAGAAATGTGTTTGTTATAAAACGGTCTACAACAAATGGTTGTTGTAGACCGTTCCCCAAAATGTATTAGCCACATAAGAAAGTCGAGTCAAACTTTCGTTTAATATTTAACATTTTTAACGTCATAAACCTAATTTCAAGTTTTAAGCATATTAATGATTTAACTGCAAGGTTTTTCACTTCGATGACCCACTTGCAAGTTGAAAATCAGTTGAATGACCAACTAATCATTTAATCCTAATATATAGTAACGAAAATGGCCTGGCACCTAAAATATACGTACAACTGGTGTTTTTTCTCAAGATTTCGAGTTCAAATCTTATACTGCCTCCATCCGTCCAGGTTCTTTATATTAGGCAACGGGGGATCGGCAAGCATTATAAGGTTCCCGTAAAGTGTGGTTACATAGAAAATTTTGAATATTTTTTTAAATAAAAATATAATGTTTAAATTTTTATAAATAAAAAGAAAATTTTAAAAATAAAATATATTATTATATTTTATATTAATCTTAAAATACGTGCCAAACTTGAAAAAAATATGTAAAAAAATGAATGGAAGACAGAAAATATGACATAATTCAATAATCTATACTCTTTATTAATAAACGAAAAAATGTATAATTTGGTGCTAAAAATACCTAAAGTACCAAAGTACCAAATTTGGTACTTACCTGATATAAGTTGACTTCTATTCTCAATATATTTTGTTTTTAATACAAATCGACTTATATTTTTTGTAAATTTTATTTTCTTTTTAGTTAGTGTTCATCCAATCATATTTTTTATCGATAATTAAGTAATATTAAATAAACTATATTGCAAAAGCTAATTATAAGATAATTATCAAATTATATTAATTAATATTAAATTATTTAAAGAACAGCTACTTGGTTCATAAGATAGAGATACAATTCGTTTCACAAAAATAAAACTAATATGTTAGATTTTTATATCAAGCAAAACACGCTAATTTAATATTGATGTTAATATATTAATTTTAATTCTAATTCGTGTTTTTTCACGGATTATGAATAATATTTTATAAATATTAATTCGATGTTTTTAGTCTCGGGCGCGTGTGTCGTACGGGTTATCAACTATCTCTATTAATAAGGAAATCATGTTTAGGTCCTAAATTTTGGTACTCACTAGAAAATTCTACAATTATTTTTAAAATTTTATGTAATAAAATCTCAACTGACAAAAATTAACTTTTATTCTCTGTAAATTTTATTTACCTTCAATTTTTATTTGTTGCTGAACATCCAAGCGTCGGTTGACAAGTAAATCCGATAGGTTCTCCTCTACATGTAAAAAATGGTGGGGTTGCACTACTGCGACTGATTATCATGAGTGGTCTTCCTGGCGCGGCAAACTCCCGTAATGAGTTCATCATCCAATTGGATATTTATGCAATACTACCCAGAGCACTTCGATAGAAAGGCTACGGCTGGGCGATTGTTAAGTGTTGGCAGGGTCGAGTTTCCAAAATGATGTTTTCATCAAATGAAGTATCTCGTAACTTCATTTGATTTTGATGATATTTCAAAGATTAATTCTATACAAGTTTTGTCGTGTAGCTTCATCTATGGGATGAACTAATTATAACTTGAATGGTGGTAGTTCAAGTAATATTCGGAAAAGATATAAGTATATTGGAGTATCTTGTAACTTCATCTTTTCAACTTATATCTAGTTAATGATTATCTTATGAATGACAAAGGTTTTCAGAAAAACGTTGAGACAAGGTTAGATATATGAGATCACCTTGCAACCAATTTTTATACATTTATAAACTGGAACTTTGTGTATATTATGCCTGGCAGAGTATGTCAAAGATTTTAAAAAGTATATATGTATATACTGAATATTTTGTGACTTGGTCGCGTTAATATATCAACTTGGTTCATTTCTTCTTAACCAAGACTTTCTTGAGTACTATGAGAATGCTCATATATTGTAAACTATTATACATACTATTTCGGTGGGCTTGTTGCTCACCCTTGCTTTCTTCTTTCATCACACAACATCAGATAGACAAGAAGAACAGGACCAAGCTCCCAATTCGCGAGCGGATAAGAAACGTTCCACAGTTTCCTATAGGTGTTGATGTCGCTGTAGCAGAGGTAGGAACTACCAATAGGCTAGGCTTTCAACTTTTGATGTACCAGACTTATTTATCTTTATGAATTGTAATAATGGCAAAGAAATGTAAATTTATTCAGAAACCCTTTTAAGGTGTAATGCCATATAATTGTGGAATAAAATGACTCGTGTTATTTTTGGATATTCATCTCTGAGACTATAACTTGTGGTGTGTGTGTTTATTGTGGGGTCACAGTACGGAGTAGTTGATTGTTTATTAAGATTGGGTGTTATTAAGGGAAATAGAACTCGTGACAACCCGGATCCCCGACCCCGGATTTGGGGGTGTTACACTTGGCCTTCAAGTTAGTCAAAGAAGTGATGGTATTTTCATCCGCCAGACCAAATATGTGAATGACTTATTGAAGAAATTTGGTATGGTGGATAGCTCACCAGCATCTACACCAATGTCTACTGCAACCAAGTTGGATGAAAACAAGAAAGGCAAGAGTGTGGATATTTCAAGCTATAGAGGGATGATTGGATCATTACTGTATTTTACTGCTAGTAGACCAGACATCATGTTTGCTACTTATCTATGTACCAGATTTCAAGCCAATCCAAAGGAATCATATTTGATGGCTGTCAAAAGGATTTTCAGATACTTAAAGGGAACTCCAAACTTGGTATTATGGTATCCTAAGGGAACTGGTTTTGAAGCTGTTGGATACACAAATGCAGATTTTGCTGGATGCAGGGTTGATAGGAAAAGTACAAGTGGAAGCTATCAATTTCTTGGTCAAAGACTAGTGTCCTGGTATAGTAAGAAACAGCAATCTGTGTCAACTTCCACAGCTGAGGCTGAATATATAGCTGCTGGAAGTTGTTGTGCTCAGGTGCTTTGGATTAGAAATCAGCTAATGGACTATGGTCTTGTGTTACACAAAATTCCTATTATGTGTGAAAATACTAGTGCCATATCTATAGTAGCTAATCCAGTTAATCATTCTAGAACAAAACACATTGATGTTAGGTACCATTTTATCAGGGAACATGCTGCAAATGGTACCATTGAGCTCATTTTTGTTCCAACAGAGAAACAATCAGCTGACATTTTTACTAAACCTTTGGATGAAGCAACCTTCACTGGACTTGTGAGTGAAATTGGAATGCTCAATTCTTCATCCTAAGGCAAGAACTCAGCTAATGTTTTGCAGCAGATTAATTTCTAATAAATCAACCCAGTTTGATTTAATTGGAAATTAACTGAAATATGAATTATAAATATTTCAGAATCTCTGTATATTTATTTTTCTTTAAAAACTCAAAAATTAACTTAGAATATTTCAAATTCTAAGTAAACTGCTTAGTTGTTAATTTACATCTTAAATGTGTAAAAATTAGCACAAGGCAGAAAAACAGTACTCAAAAGTATAGAGAACTGAGTTCTCGATAAGTCAAAATGACTTATCGACAAGCCATTTTGGAGTTATCGAGTGAGTCCTCGATAAGTCTATTTACAGACTTCTCGAATGACTTCTCGATAAGCTCTATTATTACTTATCGATAAGACCATGTAGAGTTCTCTAATAGTGTTAATTCACAGAATTCTCGACAAGAATATTTTGAGATTTATCAATAACTCAGAACTAAAATAATTTATTTCAATGAATTATTTTAGACAAATACTTTTGGAAAATTTATTCTGATTTCAATTTAATTCAATTCAAATAAATTAGAAGTATTTCAATCCTTTTTGGACAAACTGGGCATTTATCAGAGTTCTCGATAAGTCACTTGACTTCTCGAATGTACCTTTTTCATATTCAAAATTACTTCTCGATAAGTTTAATATCAAATGTTTATTTGACTTCTCGATAAGTATTTTACTTTTTCAATAAATACTCAGACTTCTCGATACACACACTGTACTTAAACCTTCTCGAGATCTCAAGTGACCTAGCTTTCAGATAAAAGGCGATTTCTCTCTCGTTTTTGCTCTTTTCTCAAAACTTTCTCTTACCCACTACTTCTAAACACTAAAATGGCACAAAACATTGTTAGAGCTATCATTCCAGATAAGGGAACTAACTTTATTGATTTTCTGGATGCTAACCAAGCCCCTGATAGTTTCAAGGGGTTTGTGAAGTTTCTTTCTGAATCCTACATTGCAGGTGCTTTAACTGCAAGTCCTGTGCTGTATTTGGACGTTCTTCATGAATTTTGGACATCAGCTATAACTAGGATAGTTGTTCTAGAGAATGTCACTTCTATGGTGGTCACATGAACAATTGGAGGCCAGGAAATTGAGTTTTCAGCTGCTGATGTGAATACAACCCTGGGATTGCCAACTGAGAATTATGAAGAGATGCCAACTGCAGATGAGCTGAGTGAATTCATGGACTTTATCAACTACAGTGGCTCAATCAACTTGGCAAACCTGAACAGAACAAACCTTAGGAAGGAATGGTCTTTTGTGTTTGATTCTGTAGTGAGGGCTTTCACTTGCAGAAAAACTGGCTTTGACAACATCTCAAGTGTGGTGCAGAAGCTGGTGTTCTCAATAGCTCACAACAGACATCTGAATGTTGGAGGTCTAATTCCGGAGGAGCTGGCTACCAAGCTTACTATGCCTTTGAAGAATAGAGGTAAAGAAATCTTTTTGCCAAGGTTTATTATGTCTACTTTAGCTCATAAAGTCAATGACATACATTTGTTAGTTGGTATTGATAGTAGTAGAATTGGCAATTGCAAGCAAGTGTCTAAAATAATATTTGGCTCACTTACTTCAAAGAATAAGGTGAGTGTAAGTCTCAGAATCACTCCATTTATGTTGGAGAGATTCAGGACTTATCCTTACCTTATGCCAGACATGAGGGCTCCTAAATTTGCTAGTTCAGCTATGGTTCCTGAGTCTGTGGTAGCACAAACACAGGAACACCAACAGGGACCTTCCAAGGCTGCAGCCCTTTCTTTTACACCACTAGATGTTAGCAAACCAACCACTTTAGTCTCTCAAAAGACTGAAGTGAGTAAAAAGAAGAGAAAGGAACCAACCCTTGTTGTTGTAAATGAGAGTGAAACAATTCAAACTGAACCAGAGTCACCCTTGGTCAAGAAACCAAAGAAGAGTAAGTTACCAGAGTTGACCACTCTTGACACCTCTGTGTCCTCCCAAAAGGGCACAGTTGAACAAATGGGGAGTAAACAGTTACTAGATGCATCCTCTCAACAGGGTGTATCTATTGAAAAGAGCATTCACCCCAATACATCTTGTACTGAGTCAGCACAACCTGCACCTAGAGTGTATGGTAGAAGAAATAAGGATGGTACACACAGTGAGGGCACATCACTTGAAGCTCCCTCATCCATTCAGGGGGAGCTGCCAACACTCACAACTGAGCAAACTTCTCTAATCTCCCAAATTTCTTCATCATATAGAGCACTTGAATCTGATTCTCAAGTGCACCAACACTCAAGTGACATGGTTCATAAAACTGTGCTCACCACCCAAAACCAACATCTAGATGGTGAGAGGCTACTAGTTGGGGTAGACCTTGATGACACCATCACAAATATGGGGGTTTCATCAGTTTTTACTGAAGACCCCATGGTCACTCTTGCACCTTCATGTGCACAATCATCTTCATAGATGAATAGGTTTGAGGGTAGTACTCTTGAGGGAGAGCTATCTAAATCCTCTCCAATTCAATTGGAGGTTCCTCTAGAAGGAACAACTCCCCACAAAACCCTAGCTGAAATTGCCTTCACAGTTGAAGCTAGGAGTACAATTGCCAATGACCCTGTTATGGAAGAGGCAAGTTCATCACATTTATGTGACAGTGCTCTGCAAGGTGCACAAAGGTTTGAGGCTGGTGTACATGACAGTAACTCAGTCAAATCCTCTTCAATTCCAATGGAGGTTCCTACTATATGTGGTGAACAACAAACTGTCAAAACCACAGACTTGTCTGTGAGTCAAACTGTGACCTCAGTCACAGGTGGTAATCTGGACATTTCTCAACAGCCTTCCACATCTCAACCCAACCAACCACATGTCATGGGACAATGGCTACAAGATATGGAAGCTCAGCCTTCTACAGTTGATGACATGTTGGTAGATCAAATCTCAGGATTGGCCAATCTTTCTCAGCAATTGCTCACTTCAGACATGGGGAACCAGGACTATCAAGCTATACTGCTATGCTTCAATGAAGAGATTGAACAACAGAATGAGAAGATAGTAGATGAGGCTGAAGAGGATGGAAATGTAGATGCCTGGTTGTCTGGTGACAATGTGGCAGAAATGGATGAGGTTTTGGCTAGATTTAGGAGAGAATACATAACTATCTTGGGAAGCAATGCTAAAACTCTCACTCCTCCTGAAGTCTATGATGCCATTATGGATGTGCATAAAGCTCAACTCAAGGCTTTCCATCTCTTTGGAAAGGCCCTTGAAGTAAAATTGACAGGACATGAAGATAAGGTCAGGAGGTTGATCAAGGAAAAGATGGATGACATTGTGCCTTCTCAAAAGGACATCAAAAATCAATTCCAGACTTTCACTGAGCAAATGTCAAGGATGGATCTGGCCTCCATAGAGAAGGAAGTGTCAAAAATGAGGAGCTCTTTCAAGGCCCTGTTTGATCAGGTTCAAGCTCATATCACAAATTCAAATGATACCAGGGTCAAGCTAGATCAAATTCATTCTGCTAGGTATGAGCCTTCATTTCTTCTCATGGAGGGTGTCAGAAAAGCTGTTGATGAACACTTTGGGTCCTTTTCCACCACAACCTCTACTCCTCAGATACAAGAACTTCAAGATCAAATTTCCTCACTTCAACATTCCAACTCAGATTTATCTTCACAAGTCAGAGCTCTAACCACATTGGTTGAGAGTCAACAGCATGATATTCAGGCCCTAGTTGTGATGCCCTCCAAACCCGGGGTCTAGATTTGGGGTTCACTCGCCAATAAACCAAAATAAAATAATCACAGCGGAATAATTTAATAAATATAACCCCTTGCATGCAACTGGATTGATTACAGGTTATAGTATGGAACAGGCACTATTACAAACCAACTGTTATTACAAACCATAGTCTAATTAGTTTTACAACTTATTCAAATTTTATTACAAACCTATAAACTAATTAAGCATCCCAAACTATCTACTGGAAACACACTAACTATCTACAAGCACACAACTTCTAGTCCGACCTGGAACTCAAGCTTGCCCTGGTCTAGCTGGAAGAATCAAAATATGAAACAAGTATGAGCGAAAGAAATGCTCAGCAAACAGTAAATAGCTTATGATTTTAGACAACAATATAATATATCTGATGAACAAAACCAAACCATAATACCTGAGCAGTATCAAAACTGATATATATTTGATAAGTAAATAACAATTGCAATATATTTTGTTTTGGGATTGGAATCCTCGAACGACGGCGTGTTGCCGCCGGTGATCAACCGCGGAGCAACACCGGTATGCCGAAGCATATCCAACTAAACAAAAGGTACCCAAGGCACATATTGGCCTAGCAAGGTGTTATATCCTGTATAAAATATAGCTCACACTGGACCGCCGCCACGACCTCTTACGCAACCATCCATCCCATAAAAACAATTTTCCGTCAAAGGAGTCGAATTAAATGACATCCTTAACCACATAACTCCCTATTTCTCATGGTCCGGAGTTTTCTCAACAACCAATGGTGAAATAACCAGAACAATTAGTTATTCGCTAATCTCAAATCAAAGCTTTGATGTATAGAGTAATTTATAGCGAAACATAAAATGTTTAACTATTCTGAACTTAAAATAGTATGGATATTAAAAGAATAAAGTCCAGAGTCAATATCAATTGAATGATAAATGAAGATATAGGTACTTGCATAATATAGTTCGAAATGAACATCACTTGAACGATAAGTGAAGTTAGGGTTACTTGCCTGGTATGCTCGATAACCTCTTACTATAACTCTGCTTATAACTGCTGGCTACTATCTCCGTCTAACACTTGACTGCACTCCTTGCTACTCGATTCTATAAACAAAAGAACTATCTTAATTGATAGACCAAACTCAATCGACGTAACTATACGTCTTAACATCTACCCGATCGTTTATAACCAACATGGCATTTTAAAACTGTAACAGATAGCATGCATATCACGTAACACATAATCATGGCATTTGTATAACACGTAATCACATATTTCATGTAACACATAAGTTAGATCATTAAAAGATACGTCTCAGTGCGTTCAGAATGAAAATTAGGTCAATATTAGCATTTACCGATCAAATACCGACTCAAACTGATACACAAATCAAATGACAATGCAATACAAAAAAAATTAGGTCTCAAAAGTATTTTTATTGGAAGCACAATATTTTTCTGAGTCTGTACGCGTTCGTTTCGTATTAAACGGACGAACGGTTTAATTATTATGAATAAAATAAGAAATAAATAGATTTAAATCAATTAATAATAATATTTATTGATTTTTAAATACCAAAATATAACTTTTAAAACCCAAAAATAATTTTTAGAAATTATTTGAATTAATTATAAATAATTTACATTTATTTAACTATTTATAAATAAAATTAATTGATTAATTAATTTTTAATCAATTAATTAAATTCATAAATAATTAACTAAAATGAATTATAAATAATTAAATCAAAAGGTATTTTTGAAAATAATTAAAGAAAATAATTTTTAGAATTTAAAATAATTAAATACATAATTTTTAGAATTTAAAATAATTATTAAATTATTTTTAAAATTAAAGAAAATGATTTTTCAAAAATGGAAAATGAATTTTTGAAAATAAATAAAACAGAAAATCCCACAAACAAGTTTTTAAGCTGGGTTTTGGGGAATAAGGATCAAAACCGGCTCGGGTAAAGTAGTAAAACGGGTCAACAAGAACGAATCTGGGTCGGGTTGAACACCCACCGGATTCTGGTAAATTACCCAGTTTCCGGCAGCGCTGACCGACTCCGGTGAGTCGTTTCCCGACCAAAATCATCCTCGTTTTGCCCTGTTCTCCAGTGTAACATGTCCCCTATCAATTCGTATCTACAAATCATAAAATAATCACAGTCGGTCTCGTCAGAATCATCACCGACACCATGAACATCGGCAAGCTTCGAAGCTTTCCGGCGAACCTCAACGACGGCCAAATCTCAACCAAATTTCACACTTAATACATGAAAATGATGCTGATAACACGTACAACCTATTCCCGTATTCATAATCAACAACCAAGTCAAGAATAATTCGTAAAATCAAAAGAAAACAATCGAATTAACCCAAGAACCGATTCGGCTATTTTGTACATACACAACTCGAACCTATACATAAATCGATTATAACCAAGCTCAGGAATCTATTAGAATCGTCAAAATCAACCAACAATCAATCTATAGTCCAGAAATTGAGAAATTAAAACGAAGAACTTAAACTTCGATTTTTACAAATAACACAATCTTAAATCAAGATAATTATACGGAAAGATCAGCCCTGAGATACTCTTTGATTCGGTACCAGTTTCGTCAACAACCGATTATTGCAGACGGATCAATCGATCAATTTTGATCAAGAACAAACCCTAACCCCCAAATTGAATTTCTAGATTTTCTCAATTTTTACTATTTTTCTGTTAATTCTGAAAGTAAAATAAACAAAATCTGGTATTTATATTAACAGAAAATAAATACCCCCAAAATCAAATAAGGGTGTTTTTATACATAAATTACAATAATTAAGCCCCAAAATAATAATTACGGGGAATAATTTTAAAAACGATAAAATACAAAATTAATGTCAAAATTCCCCAAAAATTACGAATACTTCAAAAATACAAAAATAAAGGGGATTTGAAATACAAATAATTTTATAAAAATAAAAAATGTAATAACCCCAATTTTTGGAAAATTTTGAAACCCGGATGAATAGTAACTTTTGCTGACAATGCTGATTAAGGAAAATTATCAGACCACGTTATATAGGAGTACTGTTATGGAAATTCTAAGATCGTATTAGTATTCCTTAAAGTAAATGAGTGTATGTAAAGGTCATTAGAATTCGGATCCGGACACTTTTTTTTCCCGAAAATCCACCAGATACGGAAAGAATTGAGTATAAGGTAACAGAATAAAAAGGATTTTAAGAGAGGATCATAAAAGGAATACAATGTATTGAAAAAGGTTAAGGGAACCCAAGTAATAAGAACCCGGGTATGTTCCCTCAAACGATAAACGAGAACGAAAGTTAAGCGAACCGTATAACAGATCAACGGTCATTAGGCAAGCAATTAGGAGTTAATCAAGAAGGTTAGGGATGATGATGTCATCAAACCAACAAGAAGAAGACAGGTGTAACAAGATGACCTAAGCTTGATGACCTAAGCATGACAAGTGGGAAGGATTGGTTGGTTGATTGTGAGCCACACATTTTTCACCATGGTAAAAATTTAATTTATTTTCAAGACAAAAGGAAGCAACCAACCAACAAATATCATAACACAAATACAAATTGAAAGTTGACTTTCCTATTTCAAGAAGAAAGCTCTCGGCTAAAACAAACCCAGCAACTTCAAACTGCCATATCTCCTTCAATACTCACTCAAATGTTGTGTTCTATAGCTCGTTGGAAAGGTATTGAGATGGCCTACAACTCTTGTTCACAAGTCTCTTCAAAATAAGTATGGTAATACTCTCATTTTTACAGTTCTTTAAATCGGACTTTTAGAAACTTCAAAGCCTAACTTTGTGTTCTTGATTTCTTTGGAAAGATCAAGCTTGTAGGAGGCTCCATAAGGCTTTCTAGTAACTTTCCACCCTCCAAGAAAGGTATAAATCTTCACACCCTTTAGTAATAAGTTTGAATGTTGAAGTTTGGAGATGGTTTGGATGGATGAGTAGTAATTTGAATGATAAGCATGATTCGAGCTTAATTGTTAAGTAGTTTAGTTGAATTTGGAGATGTTATAATATATGATTGGATTGAGATCCTTGAGCTTATTATGACTGAAATCAGTAGCATTGATGTGTATCTTGAGTTGTTGTTGATTGATAGTTGGATTGATATGATTTGGAATGGTAAAAATTTGGGAAATCGCGTAAACATAGTCGTCGTAATGTCCGATATACTTTAGACTGTTTTTGCTCTTAACATCAGGACCCGAGAAATCCCTGTTAGGTTTTGACCATTGCCATTATTAGATAGTTCATGTTACGAGCTTCATTTTGATATGTGGTTCGCTTAAATCCGATATACGGTTTAGGAGAAACGACCGTTTTAAGTAACGGCGTTTCGCGACCGAACCATTACCCATCGCCTTACTTTGAAACCTTAGTTAAGGACCTTAAATGACAAATTGGGGTAAGAAACAATTATGTAAAGTGGATTAGGCAGTTGGTAAGGTACTCGCGAAAGAATCGCCTTAAAACCCTTAATGGTTAATTTATTAAAAATGGTGGAGCCGAGGGTACTCGAGCGACTTAAGTAAATCGTTAAGCGCGAAAGCGAACGTTAGGACTCTAAATGGTTAAAGTCTAGTTTCTTAAGCGACCGGGGTTTAATTCCGACTTCTATTGTTGTTCATAGGTTATCAGACCCACTCTAAGCTTAAGTATATCCGGGAGCACTCAGACAAGTTTTCTACCCGTATAACTGTTGTTGTGATGTATATGTGTATATGCATGATCTTGTGATAAATGCATATTTGTTATTAGCAAATTCTTGCGATATATTGTAGCATGTGATATGGTATATATGCATGCATGTTTCGTATTCTTGATTTATATATCTGTTGGTTCAAATGCTTATTAGTTGCATAATACCTATGCTAGAGATAAACGGTATTTGAGTATACCCTTAGTATAGGGGATCAAAAGGACTTTTTCTAAAACCGGGAGGCGAGGCTCCCGAGTATAATATATATATATATATATATATATATGATTAGTTTTTAAAACTATTAATCGAATAATGTTTATTCGATAACCTTATATTATTTAATGAATATTACTTGAATATTCATTCGAGGGCTTATGACTCAGTTTATATTATTTAATGAATATTATTTGAATATTCAAATGAGGACCTATGACTCCGATTATTTTCTCAGATATATTCTTTATTTTATTAAAGAATAAGGTGTCGATAATCAAACTTATTTTTGATTATTCAAATAAAGATAGTACTTTTGTATAAGTATATCTTTGGTTATTTAATACTCATTTCAAGTATAAGTTTTACAACTTCTACTTCAATTATTTGTATAAAGATTATTTCTTAAGGGAATATTATTTAAATAGTAATATTCAGATATTTTCTAATATATTGAGACTGATTTACTTTATTAAATCAGCATAACTCCAAACACTCTTTAAAGTGTTTTCGAGTCTTCAAAATGATTTCTAAAAGTTAGGGCGGATCCCAAAACTAATTCTTTTATATTTAAGATCCTCCTTTCGAAGGGGATTTAAATACTCGTTCAAAACCTGGGGGATCCGACTCTATGGTGTATTTTACATTCGCAACGTGGTTGCTATTTTGAGAAAACAATTTGATTACTTGCCCAATGTTTGGGAAATAAGTCCATCTAATTGAGTCGGAATAAGCGACAGGCCGGGGTACGGTCTATCAAAGTGTAAGTGGCTGGGTGGCAGTCCATCAACGCGTAAGAGGCCGGGTGGCGGTCCAGCACAAGGTTCTTATGTGGCCAGGGTAATGACCGGTGGGGGATTCATTCATCTACTAGTAGAAAAGGTTACTTATTGGTATCTTTGCCTGATCAGCAAGATATCGGGTTTATGCCAAAATTCTTTTCCTTTCCAAAATTTATTGGATGTTACAAACTCTGTTCATACTTTACATAACAGAGGTTTCAGGAAATGTTTAAGAGATATATATGTGGATATATATACCGGGACTAAATAAAGTATCTCGTAACTTTATTTCATTCAATAATATTTCAAAGATTGAATCTATTCAAATCTTGTCTTGTAGTCTCATCTATGTGATGAACTTTTGAAAGTAATTATAACTTGAACAGTGGTAGTTCGAGTAGTATTTGGAAAAGATATAAGTATATTGGAGTATCTTGTAACTTCATCATTTAAACTTATATCCAGTATATGATTATCTTGTGCATGTCAAAGATTTTCAGAAAAACGTTGAGACAAGGTTAGATATATGAGATCACTTTGCTACGATATTTTATACAGTTGTAAACGGGAACTCTGTGTATATTATACATGTCAGAGGATTTCAAAGATTGTGAAAAGTATATATGTATATATATATACTGAATATTTTGCGACTTCATCGCATTAAGATATCAAACTTGGTCCATTTCTTTTGACCAAGGCTTTCATGAGTACTATGAGAAGGCTCATATATTGTTAATCATTATACATATTATTTTGGTGGGCTTGCTGCTCACCCTTACTTTCTTCTTTCATCACACAATAACAGATAGAAAAGATGAACAGGACCAAGCTCCCAATTCGCGAGCGGAAAGGAAACGTTCCGCAGTTTCCTGTAGGCGTTGATGCCGTTGTAGCTGAGGTAGGATCTACCAATAGGCTAGGCTTTCAACTTTTGATGTACCAGACTTATGTATATTTATGAATTGTAATAATGGCAAGGAAAATGTATGTTTATTCAGAAACCCTTTTAAGGTGTATTGGCATATAATTGTGGAATAAAACGACTTGTGATTATTTTTGAATATTCATCTCTGAGACTATAACTTGTGGTGTATGTTTATGGTGGGGTCACAGTACATAATAGTTGATTATTTATTAAGATTGGGTGTTATTATGGGAAATGGAACTCGTGACAACCCGGATCCCCGACCCCGGATTTGGGGGTGTTACAGAAATGGTATCAGAACTAAGCGTTATAAACCTCAGAGATGATGTGACGTTAAGATAATAAGTTCACTAAGATAATAAGAACTCTTGCCAAGTTCATAGTCGGGCTACCTAACGTAGCACTGACAGTTAAAACCCTTATGGGAACCCTTATAAATATCGTGATAGAAGCGTAGTTTGTTATCGTAGATGGTAGCGGGACTCCGAACCCTGAGGTTGAGGAGCAACAGCGCGATGATGTTTTATTACTAATTGGAGATCGGATTGTGGATCCGATAGAGCGTCCTAACGCAGGACCGGATGATGTTCATATTGAGGATGTAGTGGTTGAGAATGTTGTCCTATATGGGATTGTTGCTGAGGAGGATCTCGTGGAGGATCCTAACAAGAATGAATAAAGGACCATTGAGGAATTGATGACCATGGTTAGGGAAACTACCAGAGGTAGGATTGTCCGGTCACTACCAGAGGTTCGTTCAAGTTTGTAAAGATAGTAGCCCCTTTAATGCGGCTTCCTCATAAGACTGAGAAGTTCGAATGGACAGAGAAATGCGAGAACAGCTTTCAAGAACTGAAGCAAAGATTGGTGATGGCCCCTATGTTGGCATTGCCGGATGGAAAAGGGAGATTTTGTGATTTGTATTGACGCTTCGCATAAGGAATTAGGGTGCTTCTTATACAGCACAACAAGGTAATCGCGTACACGTCAAGAAAATTAAGGGAATATAAAATTCGATATCCCCACCTATGAGCTTGGGCTCATGGCAATAGTTTTGCCCTAAAGATTGGAGGCACTACTTGTATGGAGAGAAGTGCGAGATTTACATAAGCCATAAGTGCTCTAGTACATTTTCACGTAGAAAGAGCTCAACATGCGCCAGAGAAGGTGGTTAGAGTTAATCAAGGATTACGATTATGAGATTCTTTATCATTCGGGGAAAGCCAATGTGGTGGTTGATGCCCTTAGTAAAAAAGGAGAAACTCAAGATGATAATGTCTTTGGGAGAGTTTATAAGAGATTTTGAGAAAATGGAAATAGAAGTGAAGGTAACCGGAGCCGGTACCGAAAAGCTGTTTGAGATTGCAATACAGACCGAATTATTGGAAAAAAACATATTGTGCCAGAAAAAGTGATGAATGAAGGCAGAGAGCCAAAAAATAGATATGAGATTAATACCGAGAAAGATGATAAGGGAATAATGAGGTATTCCTATAGAATTTGGGTTCCAAATGTTCAATAACTTAAAGATGAGATCTTAGATGAAAGCTAGTTTGAGGAATAAGATTTAGAGCAAACCCTGAACGTGATAGTCAGGGAGGTCGACATCAAGATAGAAGGAACCCATAACATAATGAAGTGGAAAATAAGGATTTTTAACGTATAAGATAACCTCGATTATGGGAGAAGGTTGGAACATTTCATACTGAGAAAACAGAAGTTGAACAAGATAGGGAGAATCAGGATGGTACTTCTATTGGGAAATTCATGGACCTGCCTAAACAGAACTTATACTATTATTCCCAACCACCACCCTGAGGAAACAATGCGGTGAGAAATTCTTTCAGGTTCTTTAAGTCGCTAAGCCCTCAGAGTTCCAAGGAACAAGCTGACCCAGTCGAGGCAAGAGCCTGGCTAAAGGAAATACAGGAATCATTTAAGATTCTAAATGATTGACGAATCACAAAAGAGTGTTTTTGTCACTTACCCTCCTAAGAGAGAGACCACCCGCAGATGAAAGTCCAAGGAAGGCACGGAGCCAGAGGTTACAATAAACTGATTAAAGTTCAGTCAATTGTTTTCAGGAAAGTACTTCCCAAGGTTATGGAGATAGTGTAAAAGCTTTAGAGCCAGAACAAAGGCGGACGAGTATGATGAATTATGAATCTAAGTTGTAAAAGTTGTCAAGATTCGTTCTGAGGACACGAATCCAGAATGACGGGATATTTGAAATCAATGCTTATGTTGTGTTGGTTCATGAAATAATTATAAGAGAAAGGAAAATAAAAAGAAACTGGAGTGGAAAGGAATATTAAGGCAATAGAGTTTGAGGAATGATAAGGGAGTTGGGTATGAGGAAACCCTAAAGAATCATAGTAATAGAAATAGAAAAGTATGTAATCGTCAGGATGAGGGTGATTCACCATGAGTTAAAATTGATGGTTGAAGGCATAAGAGATACATATATTTTATCCCCTGTAAGTTGGGAGGATTCGAGGGAACCTTGAGATAGTTCGAAGGATAAATAATGAGACGCGGATAGACTGAGGAGACAAGGAAGTAAGAAAATTAGGAGAATTGGAGGAAGGAAGTGACCTTCAAGAATGTGAAGTGTAAGACTAGTGGCTTGATACCCAGAAAGGGAGACGCCAGGTATGAAAGACATCCCAACGTTGAGATGACTGTTGAGAAAAAAAAACAAAAGAAAATGAGGATTTATTAAGAAGATGTTCACGTTGAACACGAACAATATCTTCCAGAACATCCATGTTATCATTACCAAATTAGGAAAGAAAAGCGGATAACCGTTGTTATCTTTTGGAGGCCATTTTGATTGACCTCATTTTGAATACAGATGTTATTGTGAAATTAGGCATATACTATCGAGGTGGGAATGATTGAATAAGACACCCTTATCAGGGATATATGACTTGATTTATCCTGGAAGGATGCATGTACCTTTTTAAAGGTGGAATTAAGGTTAGAACATCGGTAACTTAAAATGAATCCTAGGGGAATGCATAAAGGTTGGAATTTCACCCTTAATAGGGATAGTATGAGTTTTGACAGTATGAATTTGAAAGGATTAAGGTAATAACAACCTTTAAGAATCAGTGGAATTTTTTTTTTCAGAAGTATATAGACAATGATTCTGGTATTAATAAATGGTATCTTGATATGCCCTGTATCTAGGGAATACAGGAGGAACGATTCAAGGATAACCTTAGAGGTTTGACAAGGAGAAAGGTAATATTCAAAATTCTCAAGAATAAAAAAAATGTTGATAAAGGAAATGTGACGTAATTATAATGATGCCAAGTGAGGCACGTGTTAAACCACGAGAAAGTATGGATCGAACCAGTAATGGTCGAAATTGTTCAGGGCAATTAGGACTTAAGATAAAAGATGTTTAAGTATGATTGAGAGTCAGTCGTGACAGTGATTAACCTCTAAAGACTGAGGCAATAACTTATGGAAAAATGGTGATATTTTTTTTACTCATCACATTTTAAGGAAAACATCTTCACATAAGCTGTGATTGAAATGAGGTAGAAAATTTATTTGAAGGTGGTTAAAATGACATTGACTGTAAGGAAATTTTACTATCAGAAAAGGCCAAAGAGGTGGCCGACACTTTAAAGGTAAGAGGATAATTATAGGCGCTTGTGCCAAAGGAATACAGTGATGATGGTTAAAGCTATGAAGGTTGTATTATGGTTTGGAAGATTGACATTCCTTCTGATGACTGTGCAATACCCAACCGTAATAGTAGTTAGTAAAGGTTTAATTCGTGTAATCACCATGAGCGGGCTATCTATCTCAGAAGATACTATCTTGAGATAAGCCAGGACCATGTTTCAAAAAGGACTAGACGAACCCTTGAGTTAAGTCTTCTATTTAAGGCATACGATTAAGAATGGTATTAACCTGCTATCGGTGCTTTGATTGAAACTCTTCTGCAATTTTATATGCTTCATGTCATGTATGTATGTCAGGATCAGGAGTGTTCTTCATGAATTATGATTGGTGGTTATGTTAACTCCTTAGAAGAATTCTATACTACATGTATGGACTCCGTATGGTTAGATATTAAGATTTCATGGAAAGTGAATTACGACAGTGGGTCAGTGGTGGACCATAGTAATGCAGGAATGATTCTACGAGTAATAAGCCGATTACTTGCAACCGTGAGAGTTGTATTGGAATGGATGTTGAGATTGGGTACCACTAATCGGGTCGTGGTGGTGTATAAGTTATCATTGATAGATTAATTAAGTCGATTATCTACCTATTGAATATTTATTCATCCTTATCAATAGAGGGTCGTATGACTATACGAGGAAGGTTGCGATGTAAGCATAGAATTCTAGTAACGATGATGTCTAGAATGAGATCCCAGATTCGATTTTCAATGTCGAGGGAGTTTCAAAGGTGATTGTCTATAAGCTCGAGGAAGAGCATGGGTCCATAGAATGATGGACGGAATAGAGAAAATATTTAGGCATGTGAAATACGATGCTATAATACTTGATGTTGATATAAATACGTATATGTTTTGTTCTCCTATGACAAACCTCTATAGTTCAGAGGTAGGTTCCAAGCCAGATATTTTGTGACAGTATATTTTTTTTATATATACAATTCTCTTCAATTCGTTCTTTTCTCTCATTTTCATTTCATGTAAGTTGAGAAGAACAACCCTTCCAGAAGGGGAGGTATTGCCGAATGACTATCTATCTGTGTGATAGAAGCCTAGTAGGATACCATCTATTGTTTAATTGCTTGTCAAGTACTAAAGGATGGCCACCTTCTGTACTAACTATGCGATATAACAAGTGTTCATGATCATAGTGATCTCTCAACAAATTCCTTTACTTTTATATGATTGATCAAACTTTGGGAAATAGAAACAGCTGAAAAAGGAGTAATAAAGTTGTGGTAGTATTCGGAATGGAAACGCATTCGTGATACTAAGGTTGACGCGTTTATTTAAAGGTTATAGAACGCTAGCGAGCAAAAGTATAACCAGTATGATATTAGGTACAGAAGATGGTAACAATTACGAACTGGAAAAGAGTGGGTATTGAAAAGCAAAAGTTATGCTAGAAGCTATGATGAGAGCCTGTGCGATAGACTTGAAAGAGTTTGGAATGATCACTTAGCACAAATTGAGTTTTCTTATGACGATGGATGATATGACAGTGTTGGAATGTCGCCTTACGAGGCCCTATACAGAAAGAGATGCCGATCTCCCTTGTATCAGAATGAAGTTGCAGAGTGCTAGATGTTCGGACCAGCAGTGGTCCAAGGGACCAGGGATATAATAGATCTAATCAGAGGACGGCTGGTAGTAGCCCAAGATGGACATAAGACGTATGTTGAATTGACAACGAAAGGACAAGGAGTATGAAGTAGGGGACCTAGTATTGTGAAAGGTATCCCCTTGGAAAGCCTTGGAAAGGATTGATGAGGTTCAGAAAGAAAGGAAAGTTAAGTCCACGATTTGTTGGACCCTTGGAGATATTAAGACGTATTGGGAAGTTAGCATATGAGCTAGCCCTACCCCCGAACCTGTAGCAAGTTCATAACGTGTTCCACGTATCAATGTTAAGGAAGTGTAATTCGGATGCCAGATAAATAGGGGCATATGAGCGCATAGACATACAACCCGACGTAACCTATATGGAGCAACCAGGAAGGGTTATAGAGTGAAAAGGAACAAGTGCTTAGGAGAAGGGTTATCAAACTATTCAGAGTTTGATGGAAGAACCACAATGTGGGAAAATTTACTCGAGAGTTAGAAAGTGCAAGGTTAAGAGAGTATCCCTATTCATTTTCTATCTGATTCCGAGACGAAATCCTTTTAAGGAAGGGAAACTGTAATAACCCCAGTTTTTGGAAAATTTTGAAACCCAGATGAATAGTAACTTTTGCTGACAATGCTGATTAAGGAAAATTATCAGACCACGTTATATAGGAGTACTGTTATGGAAATTCTAAGATCGTATTAGTATTCCATAAAGTAAATGAGTGTATGTAAAGGTCATTAGAATTCGGATCCAGACACTTTGTTTTTTTTCCCGAAAATCCACTAGATACGGAAAGAATTGAGTATAAGGTAACAGAATAAAAATGATTTAAATTCAAGGATTTTAAGAGAGGATCATAAAAGAAATATAATGTATTGAGAAAGGTTAAGGGAACCCAGGTAATAAGATCCCGGGTATGATCCCTCAAATGATAAACGAGAACGAAAGTTAAGCGAACCGTATAACAGATCAGCGGTCATTAGGCAAGCAATTAGGAGTTAATCAAGAAGGTTAGGGATGATGATGTCATCAAACCAACAAGAAGAAGACAAGTGTAACAAGATGACCTAAGCTTGATGACCTAAGCATGACAAGTGGGAAGGATTGGTTTGTTGATTATGAGCCACACATTTTTCACCATGGTAAAAATTTAATTTATTTCCAAGACAAATGTAACACCCCCAAATCCGGGGTCGGGGATCCGGGTTGTCACGAGATCCATTTCCCTTAATAACACCAAATCTTAATACACAATCAACTACTCTGTACTGTGACCCCACAATAAACACACACACCACAAATTATAGTCTCAGAGATGAATATCCACAAATAATCACAAGTCGTTTTATTCCACAATTATATGTCAATACACCCTAAAAAGGTTTCTGAATAAATTTACATTTCTTTGCCATTATTATAATTCATAATATACATAAGTCTGGTACATTATTAGTTGAAAACTTAGCCTATTGGTAATTTCTACCTCATCTACAGCGGCCTCAACGCTTCCAGAAAGCTGCGGAACGTTTCCTATCCGCTTGCGAATTGGGAGCTTGGTCCTGTTCATCTTATCTATCTGATGTTGTGTGATGAAAGAAGAAAGCAAGGGTGAGCAGCAAGCCCACCAAAATAATATGTATAATGATTAACAATATATGAGCCTACTCATAATACTCATGAAAGACTTGGTCAAAAGAAATGAACCAAGTTGATATCTTAATGCGATGAAGTCGCAAAATATTCAGTATATATATATACATATATACTTTTCAAAATATTGGAAGTCCTCTTCCATGCATAATATACACAAAGTCCCAGTGTATAACAGTATATAAAAAAATATTGTTGCAAGGTGATCTCATATATCTAACCTTGTCTCAACGTTTTTCTGAAAATCTTTGTCATTCATAAGACAATTATTAACTAGATATAAGTTTAAAATATGAAGTTACCAAATACTTCACTACACTTATATCATTTATAAAGCTACTTGAACTACCATTGTTCAAAGTATAATGAGCTTTCAACAGTTCATCACATAGATGAGACTACAAGACAAGATTTGAATAGATTAAATCTTTAAAATATCATCATAAATAATGAAGTTACGAGATACTTCATTAAGTCCCGACATATATATACACCTATATATATATATATACATTTCCTGAAAACCTCTGTCATGTAAAGTATGAACAGAATTACAATATCCAATAAATTTGGAAAGGAAAGAATTTTGGCATAAACCTGATATCTTGCTAATCAGGCAAAGATACCAATAAGTAACCTTTTATACTAGTAGATGGACGAATTCCCCACTGGTCATCACCCTGGTCTCAATAGGACCTTATGTTGGACTGCCACTCAGCCACTTATGCATTTGATGGACTCCCACTGAGCCACTTACACTATCATGGACGCCCACTGAGCCCATGTTGCTTATGCCGACTCGATAGATGGACTTACTTCCCGAACGTTGGGTAAGTAATCAATTCATTTACCAAAACTGCAACCTTGTTGCGAATATAAAATACACCACAGAGCCGGATCCCTTAGATTTTTGAGCGAGTATTCAAGTCCCCTTAAAATGGAAGATCTTGAATTTGAAAACAAGTTTTGGGATCCGCTCTACCCTTTTTAAATTCATTTTGAAGACTCGAAAACATTTTTAAGAATGTTTGGAGTAATGCTGATTTATGAAATAAATCAGTCCCAATTATGAAATAAATATCTGAATATTATTATTTAAATAATATTACCATAAAGAATAATGGAGGTAGAAGTTGGAAAACTTATACTCGAAATGAATAGCAAATAATCAAAGATATACTTATACGAAAGTAATATCTTTATTTGAATAATTAAAAATAAGTTTGATCATCGACACCTTATTCTTTAATAAAATAAAGAATATATTTCAGTAATAAGCGGAGTCATAATACCTCGAATGAATATTATAAATAATATCCATTAAATAAAATAAAGGAGTCATACATCCTCAAATGAATATTCAAATAATATTCAAAAATAAAATAAAGGAGTCATAAGTCCTCGGATGAATATTTGAATAATATTCATTTAATAAAATAAAGAAGTCATAAACCCTCGAATGAATATTCATAATAATATTCATTAAATAAAATAAAGTTATCGAATAAACCTTATTCGATTAATAGTTTTGAAAACTATAACCATATATATATATAAATATATATGTATATATATACATATATACAAAATCTACTCGGGATCCTCGACTCCCGGTTTAGAAAATATTTCCACCTTTTGGGTCCCTATACTAAGGGTATATGCAAGTTACCGCTATCCTCTAGCATAGGTATTCTCAACTGAATCAACAGATATATATAGCAAGAATACGAAACAGGCATGCATATATATATATATATATATCATAGCAGCATGCTTCAATATATTGCAACATTTGCTAATTAACCAACATGCATCTATCGCAAGATAATGCAAATACATATATACATCACAACAACAGTATAACGGGTAGAAAACTTGCCTGAGCGACTTGGGGGTTACGAATGGCTCTGGACGAGTCTGGTAACCTATAAGCAACAAGTAAGTTGGAATTAAACCAAAGTCACTTGTAAATCTATACTCTAACCAACTCAGACTCTAACGCTCATTTTGCGCTTACTGATTCTCTTAAGTCACTCGAGTACCCTCGGCTCCACCATTTTTAATAATTTAACCTTTACGAGTTTTAAAGCGATTCCTTCGCGAGTGTCTTACCAACTGCCTAACACACTTACCATAAATGTTTCATACATTAATTAACCCTTTTTGGTCTTTAACCTATGTTTCAAAGTAAGGCGAGGGGAAATGTTTCGTTCGCGAAACGCCGTTACTTAAAACGGTCGTTTCTCCTAAACCGTGCATCGGAATCGAACGAACCACATATCAAAACGAAGCTCGTAACACGAGCTATCTAGACATGGAAATGGTCATAATCTAGCAGGGGTTCTCGGGTCCTAATGTTATGCACAAAAACAGTCTAAAGAAAATCGGACGTTACGACGGCTATGTTTACGTGATTTCCCAAATTTAAACCATTCAAAACCAACCACAATTCAACCTCAAATCCAACATACAACCAACATCCATCCTTATCACATCATAAAAACCCCAACAAATTCAATTTTAACATTCATACTTATGCCTAAGCTTGAATTTAACTATACTACATTCTTTTAACCAAAACAACAAGATTTACCAATCCGATTCAATACCATTTCAATCCCAAACTCTAACTCACAAACATCAAGCTACAATATCACCCTACTAATCAAAATCATCTTATAATACATAGGAATCTAGGGTTTGGAGATGATATACCTTCCTTGAAGAGTGGAGAATCAAGAGAATGACTTGGAATCACCCTTAAAGTCCTTATCCAAGCTTAATCTAAACAAAACTTCAAGAACACAAATTTTATTTCTTGAAAAACACTATTCACCATCTTCTTCCATGATTTATAGAAAAAGATTGGCTTGGAATTAGAAGCTTAAACTTATAGGAAGTATGTAACTATCCATGGGGAAGCTTAGATAATTACCTTGCTAAATAGTAAGTGGTGGAGCTTGGATCTTCAATTTCTAAGAAGCCGAGAGCATGAAGAAGAAGAAGAGAGATTTTTGTGTTTTGCCTTGTTTTGCTTTTGGTTGGTTGATTTTTATTGTTTGATTTAGTTAATTACCTTGTTGCCCTTGATTTTGTGTGGTTAGAAAGCCACCACATCTCCTTCCTTCCCATGTCATACCCATGTCACATTGCTATGTCATCATCCCTTCTAATCTCTTTGATTAGCTTCTAATTGTTTGCCTAATGACCGCTGATCTGTTATACGGTTCGCTTAACTTTCATTTTCGTTTATCGTTTGAGGGATCATACCCGAGATCTTATTACTTAGGTTCCCTTAACCTTTCTCAATACATTATATTCCTTTTTATGATCCTCTATTATAATCCTTTAATTTAAATCCTTTTTATCCTGCTACCTTATACTCAATTCTTTCCGTATCTATTGGATTTCCGGGAAAAATCAAAGTGTTCGGATTTGGATTCTGACGATCTTTACATACACTTATATCCCATATAAAGTACTAATAAAATCTCAGAATATCCATATCAGAACCCCTACATAGTGTGGCATGAAAAGTTTTCTCATTCAGCAAAAACACTATTCATAAGGGTTTCAAAATTTCCCAAAAATTGGGGTTATTACAGTCTCCCCTCCTTAAAAGGATTCCGTCCCGGAATCAGATAGAAAATGAATAGGGGTACTCTCTTAGCATTGCACTTTCTAACTCTCAAGTAATTTTCCCACATTGTGGTTCTACCATCAAACTCTGACTAGTTTGATAACCCTTCTCCTAAGCACTTGTCCCTTTTCAATCTATAACCCTTCCTGGTTGCTCCATATAGGTTATGTCGGGTTGCATGTCTATGCGCTCATATGCCCCTATTTATCTGGCATCCGAATTACACTTCCTTAACATTGATACGTGAAACACGTTATGACTTGCTACATGTTCTGGGGTAAGGCTAGCTCATATGCTAACTTCCCAATACTTCTTAATATATCCAAGGGTCCAACAATTGGTGGACTTAGCTTTCCTTTCTTTCCGAATCTCATTAATTCTTTTCAAGGGAATACTTTTAACAATACAAGGTTGCCTCCTTCCTATTCTTTGTCCTTTCGTGTCAAATCGACATACTTCTTATGTCCTTCCTGGCTACTACCAGTCGTCCTCTGATTAGATCTATTATATCCCTGGTCCTTTGGACTACTGCGGGTCCGAACATCTTGCGCTCTACAACTTTATCCTAACATAAGGGAGATCGACATTGTCTTCCCTCAAGGATCTCATAAGGCGATACCTCAATACTGACATATGATCTATTGTCGTAAGAAAACTCAACCCGTGTTAAGTGATCATTCCAATTTCTTTCAAGTCTATTGCACAGACTCTCATTATAGCTTTTAGCATTAGAGCTTTTGCTTCTCACTACCCATCCTTTTCCAGTTCGTAGTTGCTACTACCTTCCGTTCCTAATATTATACTAGTTATACTTTTGCTCGTTAGCGTTCTATAACCTTTTAATAACCACGTCAACCTTAGTATCACGAATGTGTTTCCATTCCGAATACTACCACAACTTTATTACTCCTTTTTCAGCTTTTTTTATTTTCCAAAGTTTGATCAATCATATAGAAGTAAAGGAATTTGTTGAGAGATCACTATGATCATGAACACTTGTTATATCGCATAGTTAGTACAGAAGGTGGCCAGCCTTTAGTACTTGACAAGCAATTAAACAATAGATGGTATCCTACTAGGCTTCTATCACACAGATAGATAGTCATTCGACAATACCTCCCCTTCTGGAAGGGTTGTTCTTCTCAGCTTACATGAAATGAAAAGAAGAGAAAAGAACGAATTGAAGAGAATTGTATATGTGAAAAAAAAATATACTGCCACCAAATATCTGGCTTGGAACCTACCTCTGAACTATAGAGGTTTGATATAGGAGAACAAAACATATGTGTATTTATATCAACATCAAGTATTATAGCATCGCATTTTACATGCTTAAATATTTACTATTCCATCCATCATTCTATGGACCCATGCTCTTGCTCGAGCTTATACACAATCACCTTTGAAACTCCCTCGACATCGAAAATCGAATCTAGGTTTTCATTCTAGACATCACCGTTACTAAAATTCTATGCTTGCACTGCAACCTTCCTCGTATAGTAATACGACTCTCTTTTCATAAGAAGGAATAAATATTCAATAGGTAGATACTCTACTTAATTAGTCTATCAATGATAACTTATACATTACCACGACCCGATTAGTGGTACTCAATCTCAACATCCATTCCAATACAACTCTCACGGTTGTAATCAACTCATTACTCGCAAAATCATTGCTGCATTACTAGGGTCCATCGTTGACCTACTGTAGTCATTCATTTTCCATGAAGTCTTAATAGCTAACCATACGGAGTCCATACATCTCGTATCGAATTCTTCTAAGGAGGTAACATGATCACCGTTCATGATTCATGAAGAACACTCCTGAACTTGACGTACATATGACATGAAGCAGATAAAATTGCAGAAGAGTTTCAATCAAAGCAACGATAGCAGGTTAATACCATTCTAAATCATATGCCTTAAATAGAAGACTTACTCAAAGGTTCGTCTAGTCCTTTTTGAAACATGGTCCTGGCTTATCTCAAGATAGGACCTTCTAAGATAGATAGCCCGTTCATGGAGATTACACGAATTATACCTTTACGAACTACTATTACGGTTGGGTATTGCACAGTCATCAGAAGGAATGTCAATCTTCCAAACCATAATACAACCTTCACAGTTTTAACCATCATCACTGTATTCTTTTGGCACACGCGCCTATAATTATCCACTTACCTTTAAAGTGTCGGCCACCTCTTTGGCCTTTCCTGATAGTAAAATTTCCTTACAGTCAATGTCATTTTAACCACCTCCAAATAAATTTTCTACCTTATTTCAATCACAGCTTATGTGAAAATGCTTTTCTTTAATATCTGATGAGTAAATAAAAAAAAATATCACCATTTTTCCATAAGTTATTGCCTCAGTCTTTAGAGGCTAATCACTGTCAAGACTGACTCTCAATCATACTTAGAACATCTTTTATCTTAAGTCCTAATTGCCCTGAACAATTACGACCATTACTGGTTCGATCCATACTTTCTCGTGGTTTAACACGTGCCCCACTTGGCAACATTATAATTACGTCATATTTCCTTTATCAACATTTCTATTCTTGAGAATTTTGAATATTACCTTTCTCCTTGTAAAACCTCTAAGGTTATCCTTCAATCGTTCCTCCTGTATTCCCTAGATACAGGGCATATCAAAATACCATTTACTAATACTAGAACCATTGTCTATATACTCCTGAAAAAATTTCTCCACTGATTCTTAAAGGTTGTTATTACCTTAATCCTTTCCAATTCATATTGTCAAAACTCATACTATCCCTATTAAGGGTGAAATGCCAACCTTTATGCATTCCCCTAGGATTCGTTTCAAGTTACTGATGTTTTATCCTTAATTCCACCTTTAAAAAGGTACTTGCATCCTTCCATGGATAAATCAAGTCTTACATCCTTGATAGATCATCTTAATCAATCATTCCCACCTCGATAGTTTATACCAATTTCACGATAGCATCCTTATTCAAACTGAGGTCAACCCATATGGCCTTCAAAGGATAACAATGGTTACCCGCTTTTCTTGCCTAATTTGGTAATGATAACAAGGATGTTCTGGAAGATATTGGTCATGTTCAACGTGAACTTCTTCTTAATAATTCCTTATTTACTTTTGTTGTTTATCCCAACAGTCATCTCAATGTTGGGATATCTCCCATACCTGGCGTCTCCCTATCTGGGTATCATGCCACCGGTCTTACACTTCACCTTCTTGAAGGTCACTTCCTTCATCCAATTTTCTTAATTTCTTACTTTCTTGTGTCCTCAGTCTATCCGCGTCTCATTATTTATCCTTCGAATTATCTCAAGGTTTCCTCGAATCCTCCCAACTCACAGGGGATAAAATATATGTATCTCTTATGCCCTCAACCATCAATTTTAACTCATGGTGAATCACCCTCATCCTGACGAATGCATACTTTTCTATTTCTATTGCTACGAGTCTTTAGGGTTTCCTCATACCCAACTCCCTTATCATACCTCAAACTCTATTGCCTTTATATTCCTTTCCACTTCAATTTCTTTTTATTTTCCTTTCTCTTATCATTATTTCATGAACTAACACAACATAAGTATTGATTCCAAACATCCCGTCATTCTGGATTCGTGTCCTCAGAACGAATCTTGATAACTTTTACAACTTAGATTCATAATTCATCATACTCATCCACTTTTGTTCTAGCTCCAAAGCTTTTACACTATCTCCTTATCTTTGGGAATTACTTTCCCGAAAATAATTGACTGAACTTAAATCAGTTTATTCTAACCTCTGGCTCCGTGCCTTTCTTGGTCTTTCACCAGCGGGTGGTCTCTCTCTTAGGAGGGTAAGTGACAAAAACAGTCTTTTGTGGTTCGTCAATCATTTAGAATCTCAAATGATTCCTATATTTCCTTTAGCCAGGCTCTTGCCTCGACTGGTTCAGCTTGTTCCTTAGAACTCTAAGAGCTTAGCGACTTAAAGGTCATGAAAGAATTTCCTACCGCATTGTTTCCTCAAGGTGGTGGTTGGGGATAATAGTCTAAGTTCTTTTTAGACAGGTCCATGAATTGCCGTATAGGAGTACCGTCTCGGGTCTTCTTTCCTTACTCGACTTTCTGTTTCCTTAGTATGAAATGTTTCATCCTTCTCCCATACTTGGGGTTATCTTATACATTAAAATCCTCATTTTCCACTTCATTATGTTATGGGTTCCTTCTATCTTGATGGCGTCCTCCCTGACTATCACATTCAGGGTTTGCCCTTAATCTTATTCCTTGAACTATGACTTTCATCTCAGATCTCATCTTTAAGCTCTTGAACATTTGGAACCCAAATTCTATGGGTATACCTCATTATTCCCTTATCATTTTTCTCGGTATTAATCTCATATCTCTTTGTTGGCCCTCTGCCTTCATTCTTCACTTTTACTCGCATAATATGTTCTTTTCCGATAATTTGGACTGTATTGCAATCTCAAACAGCTTTTCGGTACCGGCTCCGGTTACCTTCACTACTATTTCCAAAATCTCTTATAAACTCTCCCAAAGACATTATCATCTTGAGTCTCTCCTTTTTACTAAGGGCATCAGCCACCACATTGGCTTTCCCCGAATGATAAAGAATCTCCCAATCATTATTCTTGATTAGCTCTAACTGCCTCCTCTGGCATATGTTGAGCTCTTTCTACGTGAAAATGTACTAGAGCACTTATGGCTTAGGTAATTCTCGCACTTCTCTCCATACAAGTAGTGCCTCCAATCTTTAGGGTAAAACTATTGCCACGAGCCTAAGCTCATGGGCGGGGATATCGAATTTTATATTCCCTTAATTGTCTTGACGCGTACGCGATTACCTTACCGTGCTGCATAAGCACGCACCCTAAGCCCTTGTGCGAAGCGTCACTATACTTCAAAAAATCTCCTTTTCCATCCGGCAATGCCAGCATAGGGGCCGTCACCAACCTTTGCTTCAGTTCTTGAAAGCTGTTCTCGCATTTCTCTGTCCATTCAAACTTCTCAGTCTTACGAGTAAGCCGCGTTAAAGGGGGCTACTATCTTTACAAACTTGAACGAACCTCCGGTAGTGATCGACCAATCCTACCTCTGGTAGTCGACCTAACCATGGTCATCAATTCATCAGTGGTGCTTTATTCATTCTTGTCAGGATCCTCCATGGGATCCTCCTCAGCAACTATCCCTTCTAGGACAACATCCTCAATATCAACATCATCCGGTCCTGCGTTAGGACGCTCTATCGAATCCATAATCCGATCTCCAATTAGTAATAAAACATCATCGCGCTGTTGCTCCTCAACCTCAGGGTTCGGATTCCCGCTACCGTATACGATAACGAACTACGCTTCTATCACGATATTTATAAGAGTTCCCATAAGGGTTTTAACTATCAGTACTACGTTAGGTAGCCCGACTATGAACTTGGCAAGAGTTCTTATCGTCTTAGTGAACTTATTATCTTAACGTCACATCATCTCTGAGGTTTATAACGCTTAGCTCTGATACCATTACTGTAACACCCCCAAATCCGGGGTCGGGGATCCGGGTTGTCACGAGATCCATTTCCCTTAATAACACCAAATCTTAATACACAATCAACTACTCTGTACTGTGACCCCACAATAAACACACACACCATAAATTATAGTCTCAGAGATGAATATCCACAAATAATCACAAGTCGTTTTATTCCACAATTATATGTCAATACACCCTAAAAAGGTTTCTGAATAAATTTACATTTCTTTGCCATTATAACAATTCATAATATACATAAGTCTGGGACATTATTAGTTGAAAACTTAGCCTATTGTGTGATGAAAGAAGAAAGCAAGGGTGAGCAGCAAGCCCACCAAAATAATATGTATAATGATTAACAATATATGAGCCTACTCATAATACTCATGAAAGACTTGGTCAAAAGAAATGAACCAAGTTGATATCTTAATGCGATGAAGTCGCAAAATATTCAGTATATATATACATATATACTTTTCAAAATATTGGAAGTCCTCTTCCATGCATAATATACACAAAGTCCCAGTGTATAACTGTATATAAAAAAATATCGTTGCAAGGTGATCTCATATATCTAACCTTGTCTCAACATTTTTCTGAAAATCTTTGTCATTCATAAGACAATTATTAACTAGATATAAGTTTAAAAGATGAAGTTACCAAATACTTCACTACACTTATATCATTTATAAAGCTACTTGAACTACCATTGTTCAAAGTATAATGAGCTTTCAACAGTTCATCACATAGATGAGACTACAAGACAAGATTTGAATAGATTAAATCTTTAAAATATCATTATAAATAATGAAGTTACGAGATACTTCATTAAGTCCCGACATATATATACACCTATATATATATATACATTTCCTGAAAACCTCTGTCATGTAAAGTATGAACAGAATTGCAATATCCAATAAATTTGGAAAGGAAAGAATTTTGGCATAAACCTGATATCTTGCTGATCAGGCAAAGATACCAATAAGTAACCTTTTCTACTAGTAGATGGACGAATTCCCCACTGGTCATCACCCTGGTCTCAATAGGACCTTATGCTGGACTGCCACTCAGCCACTTATGCATTTGATGGACTCCCACTGAGCCACTTACACTATCATGGACGCCCACTGAGCCCATGTTGCTTATGCCGACTCGATAGATGGACTTACTTCCCGAACGTTGGGTAAGTAATCAATTCATTTACCAAAATTGCAACCTTGTTGCGAATATAAAATACACCACAGAGCCGGATCCCTTAGATTTTTGAGCGAGTGTTCAAGTCTCCTTAAAATGGAAGATCTTGAATTTGAAAACAAGTTTTGGGATCAGCTCTACCCTTTTTAAATTCATTTTGAAGACTCGAAAACATTTTTAAGAATGTTTGGAGTAATGCTGATTTATGAAATAAATCAGTCCCAATTATGAAAGAAATATCTGAATATTATTATTTAAATAATATTCCCATAAAGAATAATGGAAGTAGAAGTTGGAAAACTTATACTCGAAATGAATAGGAAATAATCAAAGATATACTTATACGAAAGTAATATCTTTAATTGAATAATCAAAAATAAGTTTGATCATCGACACCTTATTCTTTAATAAAATAAAGAATATGTTTCAGTAATAAGCGGAGTCATAATACCTCGAATGAATATTATAAATAATATCCATTAAATAAAATAAAGGAGTCATACATCCTCAAATGAATATTCAAATAATATTCAATAATAAAATAAAGGAGTCATAAGTCCTCGGATGAATATTTGAATAATATTCATTTAATAAAATAAAGAAGTCATAAACCCTCGAATGAATATTCATAATAATATTCATTAAATAAAATAAAGTTATCGAATAAATCTTATTCGATTAATAGTTTTGAAAACTATAACCATATATATATATATAAATATATATGTATATATATATATATATACAAAATCTACTCGGGATCCTCGACTCCCGGTTTAGAAAATATTTCCACCTTTTGGGTCCCTATACTAAGGGTATATGCAAGTTACCGCTATCCTCTAGCATAGGTATTCTCAACTGAATCAACAGATATATATAGCAAGAATACGAAACAGGCATGCATATATATATATATATATATATATATATATATATATATATATATATATCATAGCAGCATGCTTCAATATATTGCAACATTTGCTAATTAACCAACATGCATCTATCGCAAGATAATGCAAATACATATATACATCACAACAACAGTATAACGGATAGAAAACTTTCCTGAGCGACTTGGGGGTTACGAATGGCTCTGGACGAGTCTGGTAACCTATAAGCAACAAGTAAGTTGGAATTAAACCAAAGTCACTTGTAAATCTATACTCTAACCAACTCAGACTCTAACGCTCGTTTTGCGCTTACTGATTCTCTTAAGTCACTCGAGTACCCTCGGCTCCACCATTTTTAATAATTTAACCTTTACGAGTTTTAAAGTGATTCCTTCGCGAGTGTCTTACCAACTGCCTAACACACTTACCATAAATGTTTCATACATTAATTAACCCTTTTTGGTCTTTAACCTATGTTTCAAAGTAAGGCGAGGGGAAATGTTTCGTTCGCGAAACGCCGTTACTTAAAATGGTCGTTTCTCCTAAACCGTGCATCGGAATCGAACGAACCACATATCAAAACGAAGCTCGTAACACGAGCTATCTAGACATGGCAATGGTCATAATCTAGCAGGGGGTTATCGGGTCCTAATGTTATGCACAAAAACAGTCTAAAGAAAATCGGACGTTACGACGGCTATGTTTACGTGATTTTCCAAATTTAAACCATTCAAAACCAACCACAATTCAACCTCAAATCCAACATACAACCAACATCCATCCTTATCACATCATAACAACCCCAACCAATTCAATTTTAACATTCATACTTATGCCTAAGCTTGAATTTAACTATACTACATTCTTTTAACCAAAACAACAAGATTTACCAATCCGATTCAATACCATTTCAATCCCAAACTCTAACTCACAAACATCAAGCTACAATATCACCCTACTAATCAAAATCATCTTATAATACATAGGAATCTAGGGTTTGGAGATGATATACCTTCCTTGAAGAGTGGAGAATCAAGAGAATGGCTTGGAATCACCCTTAAAGTCCTTATCCAAGCTTAATCTAAACAAAACTTCAAGAACACAAATTTTATTTCTTGAAAAACACTATTCACCATCTTCTTCCATGATTTATAGAAAAAGATTGGCTTGGAATTAGAAGCTTAAACTTATAGGAAGTATGTAACTATCCATGGGGAAGCTTAGATAATTACCTTGCTAAATAGTAAGTGGTGGAGCTTGGATCTTCAATTTCTAAGAAGCCGAGAGCATGAAGAAGAAGAAGAGAGATTTTTGTGTTTTGCCTTGTTTTGCTTTTGGTTGGTTGATTTTTGTTGTTTGATTTAGTTAATTACCTTGTTGCCCTTGATTTTGTGTGGTTAGAAAGCCACTACATCTCCTTCATTCCCATGTCATGCCCATGTCACATTGCTATGTCATCATCCCTTCTAATCTCTTTGATTAGCTTCTAATTGTTTGCCTAATGACCGCTGATCTGTTATACGGTTTGCTTAACTTTCGTTTTCGTTTATCGTTTGAGGGATCATACCCGGGATCTTATTACTTAGGTTCCCTTAACCTTTCTCAATACATTATATTCCTTTTTATGATCCTCTATTATAATCCTTTAATTTAAATCCTTTTTATCCTGCTACCTTATACTCAATTCTTTCCGTATCTATTGGATTTCCGGGAAAAATCAAAGTGTTCGGATTTGGATTCTGACGATCTTTACATACACTTATATCCCATATAAAGTACTAATAAAATCTCAGAATATCCATATCAGAACCCCTACATAGTGTGGCATGAAAAGTTTTCTCATTCAGCAAAAACACTATTCATAAGGGTTTCAAAATTTCCCAAAAACATATTTTAATCATTCGAAAAATTTTCTGGCCCGCACAGAAATACACATAACAGTTATAACATCTCATATCATAGCATTAATCACTTTAAATTTATAAAACACTTAATATTTATTTATTTAGCATATAATATTCACATAATTTTCCTGGTTATTACATCCTTCCTCAGAATCAGCCTAAGAAAACAAATGAGGATACTTGGATCGCATTTCGCTTTCCAGCTCCCAAGTTGACTCTTCAACCTTGGGATTCCTCCACAAGACTCGCACTAAAGATACAGATTTATTCCTAAGCACTCTTTCTTTCTTATCTAAAATCTGCACTGGTTGCTCTACAAAAGACAAATCTGGCTGGATCTCGATTGGCTCGTATTCTATCACATGTTTCGAATCAGGAAAATAACGCTTCAACATTGACACATGGAACACGTTGTGAATATGCTGCATGTGAGGTGGTAACGCTAATTCATAAGCAACCTTTCCCACACGCTTCAAAATCTCAAAAGGACCAACATAACGCGGACTCAGCTTTCCTTTCTTCCCAAATCTTGATAGACCTTTCCAAGGAGAAGCTTTTAATAGCACTGCTTCACCAACTTCAAATTCCATATCCTTTCTGGCAGGATCAGCATATTTGCGTTGACGATCTTGAGCTGATGTTAATCTTTTCCGAATGAGTTCTATTTTCTCCTTTGTCTGCTGGATCAATTCTGGACCCAAAATCTTTCTCTCACCAACTTCTTCCCAATATATTGGAGATCTGCATCTTCTCCCGTACAAGGCTTCGTAAGGCGGCATCCCAATACTGGCATGATAGTTGCTGTTGTAGGAGAATTCAGCTAATGTCAAATGCTCGTCCCAACTACCTTAAAAATCTAGTGCACATACCCTTAATATATCTTCAACAGTCTGAATCGTCCTTTCACTTTGACCGTCTGTCTACGGATGATACGCGGTACTCATGTTCAGCTTCGTTCCGAACAATTTTGAAAACTTCTCCAAAATCTTGAATTAAATCGAGGATCTCTATCTGAAACTATGGATATTGGAATTCCATGTCGTGTCACAATTTCCTTAAGGTATAACCGAACCAATTTATCCATTGAGAATCTTTCGTTGATAGGGAGAAAATGCGCTGACTTCATCAATCTGTCGATAATAACACAAATAGCATCATGATTTGCCCTGGTCCTCGGTAATCCAACTACGAAATCCATCGCGATATACTCCCACTTCCATTCTGGAATGTCCAATGGTTGTATTAGTCCACTGGGCCTTTGATGTTCTGCTTTGACTCGCTGGCAAGTGTAACACTTATTTACCCATTATGCAATTTCTTTCTTCATGCTTGGCCACCAAAAGTTTTCTCTTAAATCTCGGTACATCTTCGTACTCCCGGGATGAATTGAATATCTGGAGTTGTGAGCGTCTCGAAGAATTTCATCTTTCAGCTCGGCTACGTTGGGTATCCATATTCTGGAAGAAAATCTTAATATCCCTTTATCATCCTTTTGACTCCCTATCTCTTCTCATGTCAAACTGTCTCGCTCATGGCTCATTACTTCTTCCTGACATCTTCTTATTTTCTCTAATAGTTCTGGTTGAAAAGACATTGCACATAACACCTCTGTAGACATACTTGGGATACTGACCTCTATTTCTAGCTTCTCAAATTCCTTGATCAATTCCTCTGATGAAATTATCATATTTAACCTTTCTTTTCTGCTCAGAGCGTCGGCCACCACATTTGCTTTCCCTGGATGATAGTTAATAATACAGTCATAGTCCTTGATTAGTTCTAGCCATCTTCTTTGCCTCATGTTCAACTCCTTCTGGGTGAAGATATATTTCAAACTCTTGTGGTCCGTGTAGATCTCACACTTTTCTCCATAAAGATAATGCCTCTAAATCTTCAATGCAAACACTATAGCTGCCAATTCAAGATCATGAGTTGGATACTTCTCTTCATGTGGTTTCAACTGTCTTGAAACGTAGGCTATCACTTTGTCATGCTGCATCAAAACACATCCCAATCCTTTGTATGACGCGTCACTATAAATCACAAAATTTCATTGATCATCTGGAAAAACTAGCACTGGAGAAGATACTAATCTATTCTTTAATTCTTGGAAACTTTCCTCGCATTTCTCATCCCATTCAAATTTCTGGTTCTTCCTAGTGAGCTTTGTCAATGGCGTAGCTATCTTCGCAAAATCTTGCACAAACCTTCTATAGTAACCTGCTAATCCCATGAAACTTCGTACTTCCGTTGGTGTCTTTGGCCTCTCCCAGTTGATTATAGCTTCAATCTTTGCTGGATCCACTTCCACTCCTTTATTGCTAATCACGTGCCCAAGAAATCGTACTTCTTTTAACCAAAATTCACACTTGGAAAACTTTGCGTATAATTTCTCCTGTCGCAGTATCTCCAGAACCATTCTCAAATGCTCTGCATGCTCCTCTTCTGTTTTAGAATAGATCAAGATGTCGTCTATAAACACGATCACGAATTTATCCAAATATTTCTTGAATACACGATTCATCAGATCCAGGAAAGCTGCGGGTGCGTTGGTTAATCCAAATGCCATTACTAGAAACTCATAATGCCCATATCTGGTTCTAAATACGGTCTTCGGAATGTCTTCAGGCTTGATCTTCAATTGATGATATCCGGATCTTAAATCTATTGTAGAAAACCATACAGCGCCTCTCAATTGGTCAAACAAATCATCGATCCTTGGCAATGGGTATTTGTTCTTAATGGTTAGCTTATTCAGTTCTCGATAGTCAATACACAGTCGCATACTCCCATTTTTCTTCTTGACAAACAGTACTGGTGTGCCCCATGGGGATACACTGGGTCTTATCACTCCTTTCTCTAAAAGATCTTGCAGCTGAGTTGCCAATTCCTTCATCTCCACTGGTGCCATCCGGTACGGAGCTTTAGAGACCGGTTCTGTTCCGGGTGCTAGATCAATCGCAAATTCAATTTCTCTATCGGGAGGTAATCCTGGTAAATCGTCTGGAAAGACATCTGAAAATTCGTTGACAACCGGAATCGCTTCTAGTGCTGGGACTTCCTTACTGGTGTCTACCACATGGGCCAAATATACTTCGCAATTCTGACGCAATAACTTTTTCACTTGAGCTATCGTTAAGAACTTTTTCTCTTGCTTATTTCCTCGAAATATCACCTTCTTCTTACTATCCAAGGTCTGAAGTCTTACTTTCCTATTCTTACAATCAATCTGAGCGTTATTTTCTGACAACCAATCCATTCCTAAAATAACATCAAATTCTCCCAACTTAAGAGGTATCAAGTTGGCATAGAAATGATGTCCTCCTATCTCAACATCGCACCTCAGGCACACTCGGTCGATGAAAACTTGATCCTTATTAGCTAATTCTATCATTAACGCTTGTTCTAACAACTTACCTTCGCAATGCAGTTTATCGACAAAATCTTGAGAAATAAATGATCTTGTAGCTCCGGAATCAAATAAAACTTTAGCATCTACGGAGTTGACTGGAAGCGTACCTGCAACCACATCTGAACTTTGAACAGCATCCTCATAGTCATATTGAATGTCCTGGCCTTGGGCTGGTCCTTTGTCAGTGGTCCTTCGATCCTTGGCACATTAACAGCTGGTTCAGTTGTCTGGCAGTCCCTGGCAATATGCCCCATCTTTCCACATTTAAAACACACTATCCCTGATTTCTGAGCTGTAGTCTGACTTCGACACTCATTAGCATAGTGTCCCTTCTGATTACACTTGTAACACAACACATTAGCCTTACAAATTCCAAAATGCCTTCTACCACAAAATTTACAGTCTGGTACTGGTGCATGATTGGGCCTCTGCTGATTTGAGTTCTGAAAACGGTTCCCATTCCCTGGTTGTGTTTTCTTAAATCCCACACTCTTGTTGTCCTGAAACTCTGGCCTTTTATTGAAACGGCCCTGGAAGTTACCTTGTTGCTGGCCTCCTCCTGAGGTTTCTATTTTCCTTTTCTTCCCATCTTTCCCTTTCTGATGCATATCACTCTTACTTTCAATCACCGCCGTCTTCTGCACTACTGCCACATATGAAGTTAATTCAAACATGGCCACCCTATTCTGAATCCAAAACCTCAATCCCTGTTCAAACCTTCTTGCTTTCTTTTCATCTGTGTCAACCTGGTCTGGCACGAACCTCGCTAATTCAGTAAACTTAGCTTCGTACTCAGCTACAGTAAGATCTCCCTGGGTCAAGTTCAAGAACTGGATCTCCATTTGATTCTTTATATACCTCGGGAAATACTTTTCCAGGAACAACTCCGTGAATCTCTCCCAAGTTATAAACTCACCTCCTTCCAATTCTCGCATGGATTCCCCCCAATAGTTCGCCTCGCCCTTCAGAAAGTAACTTGCAAACTTGGTCTTCTGTTCAGTTCTTGCTCCGACTAATTCAAAAGCCTTTTCCATTTCCTTGAGCCATGCATTGGCTTCCACAGGATCAGCTGTTCCCTTAAACTCAGGTGGCTTCACAGCTTGAAACTGCTTAAAAGTCACTGCAGGTGGTGTTGTTGCTTGCTGTTGCTGTTGTTGTTGCTGCTGTTGTTGTTGCTGCGTAAGATGTAACATCTGCTGCTACATCAGTCCCAACATCTGGACAATCGCTGGATCCATCCGACTTTCGGTACGATCCTCTCCTGAATTATTCCTTCTCTTTGGTGCCATTATTCTGGTAAGAGAACAAGCAACATATATAATAATCTGTCAAGCATTGTGTCAAATATGTAGCAATTCCTTAATATATCAAAATTCGCAACCAGTATCTCTTCTCAAAATATCATAAACTTGCTACCATATTAATACAAGCGACATGATTATCACATAATCCTGCTTATTATCTCAAGAATAATATCACAAAGAAAATTTACTCCGAATTATCCGAACTTTTTAAATCCTTGCTTAAAATCTTAACTAAACCAACAAAATAGCAGGGCAATGACACAAGGCCTAAGGCTAAACGCAAAACAGGGAACTTAAATAACTTAACTATATCCTAACCCAATAACCTAAATTTAATCCTATAAAAGCTAGACTACACGCACCTATCTTATGTGATCTTCCTATGACTCATCTATGACCATCCTAAGCCTGTTTCAGTGACCATAACCTGTGGCTCTGATACCAACCTGTGACGCCCTCCAAACCCATGGTCTAGATTTGGGGGTCACTCGCCAATAAACCAAAATAAAATAATCACAGCGGAATAATTTAATAAATATAACCCCTTGCATGCAACTGGATCGATTACAGGTTATAGTATGGAACATGCACTATTACAAACCAACTGTTATTACAAACCATAGTCTAATTAGTTTTACAACTTATTCAAATTTTATTACAAACCTCTAAACTAATTAAGCGTCCCAAACTGTCTACCTGGAAACACACCAACTATCTACAAGCACACAACTTCTAGTCCGACCTGGAACTCAAGCTTGCCCTGGTCTAGCTGGAAGAATCAAAATATGAAACAAGTATGAGCGAAAGAAATGCTCAGCAATCAGTAAATAACTTATGATTTTAGACAACAACATAATATATCTGATGAACAAAACCAAACCATAATACCTGAACAGTATCAAAACTGATATATATTTGATAAGTAAACAACAATTGCAATATATTTTATTTTGGGATTGGAATCCTCGAACGGCGGCGTGCGGTATGCCGAAGCATATCCAACTAAACAAAAGGTACCCAAGGCACATATTGGCCTAGCAAGGTGTTATATCCTGTATAACACATAGCTCACACTGGACCGCCGCCTCGGCCTCTTACGCAACCATCCATCCCATAAAAACAATTTTCCGTCAAAGGAGTCGAATTAAATGACATCCTTAACCACATAACTCCCTATTTCTCATGGTCCGGACTTTTCTCAACAACCAATGGCGAAATAACCAGAACAATTAGTTATTCGCTAATCTCAAATCAAAGCTTTGCTGTATAGAGTAATTTATAGCGAAACATAAAACGTTTAACTCTTCTGAACTTAGAATAGTATGGATATTAAAAGAATAAAGTCCAGAGTCAATATCAATTGAATGATAAATGAAGATATAGGTACTTGCATAATATAGTTCGAAATGAACATCACTTGAACGATAAGTGAAGTTAGGGTTACTTGCTTGGTATGCTCGATAACCTCTTACTATAACTCTGCTTATAACTGCTGGCTACTATCTCCGTCTAACACTTGATTGCACTCCTTGCTACTCGATTCTATAAACAAAAGAACTATCTTAATTGATAGATCAAACTCAATCGACGTAACTATACGTCTTAACATCTACCCGATCGTTTATAACCAGCATGGCATTTTAAAACTGTAACAGATAGCATGCATATCACGTAACACGTAATCATGGAACTTTTATAACACGTAATCACATATTTCATGTAACACATAAGTTAGATCATTAAAAGATACGTCTCAGTGCGTTCAGAATGAAAATTAGGTCAATATTAGCATTTACCGATCAAATACCGACTCAAACTAATACACAAATCAAATGACATTGCAATACAAAAGAAATTAGGTCTCAAAAGTATTTTTATTGGAAGCGCAATATTTTTCTGAGTCTGTACGCGTTCGTTTCGTATTAAACGGACGAACGGTTTAATTATTATGAATAAAATAAGAAATAAATAGATTTAAATCAATTAATAATAATATTAATTGATTTTTAAATACCAAAATATAACTTTTAAAACCCAAAAATAATTTTTAGAAATTATTTGAATTAATTATAAATAATTTACATTTATTTAACTATTTATAAATAAAATTAATTAATTAATTAATTTTTAATCAATTAATTAAATTCATAAATAATTAACTAAAATGAATTATAAATAATTAAATCAAACGGTATTTTTGAAAATAATTAAAGAAAATAATTTTTAGAATTTAAAATAATTAAATACATAATTTTTAGAATTTAAAATAATTATTAAATGATTTTTGAAATTAAAGAAAATGATTTTTCAAAAATAGAAAATGAATTTTTGAAAATAAATAAAACAAAAAATCCCACAAACAAGTTTTTAAGCTGGGTTTTGGGGAAAGGATCAAAACCGGGTCGGGCAAAGTAGTAAAACGGGTCAACAAGAACGAATCTGGGTCGGGTTGAACACCCACCGGATTCTGGTAAATTACCCAGTTTCCGGCGGGGCTGACCGACTCCGGTGAGTCGTTTCCCGGCCAAAATCATCCTCGTTTTGCCCTGTTCTCCAGTGTAACATGTCCCTAATCAATTCGTATCTACAAATCATACAATAATCACAGTCGGTCTCGTCGGAATCATAACCGACACCATGAACACCGGCAAGCTTCGAAGCTTTCCGGCGAACCTCAACGACGGCCAAAACTCAACCAAATTTCACACTTAATACACGAAAATGATGCTGATAACACGTACAACCTATTCCCGTATTCATAATCAACAACCAAGTCAATAATAATTCGTAAAATCAAAAGAAAACAATCGAATTAACCCAATAACCGATTCGGCTATTCTGTACATACACAACTCGAACCTATACATAAATCGATTATAACCAAGCTCAGGAATCTATTAGAATCGTCAAAATCAACCAACAATCAATCTATAGTCCAGAAATTGAGAAATTAAAATGAAGAACTTAAACCAATCTTAAATCAAGATAACACAATCTTAAATCAAGATAATTATACCGAAAGATCGGCCCTGAGATGCTCTTTGATTCGGTACCAGTTTCGTCAACAACCGATTATTGTAGACGGATCAATCGATCAATTCTGATCAAGAACAAACCCTAACCCCCAAATTGAATTTCTGGATTTTTTGAATTTTTACTATTTTTCTGTTAATTCTGAAAATAAAATAAACAAAATCTGGTATTTATATTAACAGAAAATAAATACCCCCAAAATCAAATAAGGGTGTTTTTATACCTAAATTACAATAAGCCCCAAAATAATAATTACGGGGAATACTTTTAAAAACAATAAAATACAAAATTAATGTCAAAATTCCCCAAAAATTACGAATAATTCAAAAATACAAAAATAAAGGGGATTTGAAATACGAATAATTTTATAAAAATAAAAACATCGATTTTGTGGGGTTTGTCGTCCCGGTGGGGTCCCGGTCCGTTGATTTTTGAAAAACAGAAACGATCCCTAAATTATTAGAAAATCCCGAAAATACGCAAAATACATTCAAACGCGCATAAATCGAAATAAAACGAGTATCTTAATAAAGACGTTGATAAATACGTGTCCCGATTGCAGATAAGTTCATATAATTACAATTTAAACATATTTTAATCATTCGAAAAATTTTCTGGCCCGCACAGAAACACACATAACAGTTATAACATCTCATATCATGGCATTAATCACTTTAAATTTATAAAACACTTAATATTTATTTATTTAGCATATAATATTCACATAATTTTCCCAGTTATTACACTAGTGCAGTCCCATAAGCATTTACAAATGCAGAATACAGTTGCTTTGGGAGCCATTATGGGAAAACTCAACATACCACTGCCAGCATTGCCTGAAGCTGTAAGACCTGAGATTCCTACTCCCCTACTCATGCCTGTCACCAAGACTAAGGGGGAGATAGATGCAAGGATAGTGATCAATCTTAATGATTCTGGTGTAGATAGATGTATGCAAGTCAACTTCAATTATTTAGTTTCTAGAAGAGCATCTGAGATAGACATTTTGATTAACAAGGTCAGAATGATCAACAATGAAGAGAAAATGCTACTAGCAGAGTTGAAGAAGGCTCAAGAAGCTGCATTCCCAGAAGCCTACCTACATCCAAGCAAAGGGGTGCACTATATCTGCTCTACAACCAAGCAACTGAAACATTTCCATGTACCTAAAAACTGTATCATGGCCAACAGAAGACTGATAATGGTGCTTGAGTCTGGGCTGAAAAGTAAGAAATTGAAGACTAGTGAAGATGAAGCTATGATCAAGATTTTGAGGAGGTACATTGATAACTCTGAAGCCAATTTGCCTACAACTAAAATCAACACAGATGACTTGGGTGATGATGAGCAGAAGAAAGATGGTCAAAATCCTTCTAGCTCAAACTCAAGTCAATCTAGTAAGGCAATTGGTGGAAAAAGTGATAGTGAGAAAGAGAAGAAAAGTGGATCTGAGACTCAAAGGAGGGATGGAAGGAGGCTAAGACAAAAGAATGATACCTCACAATCTCTCAAAACCCTAAATATCCAAATACCAACTGCTAAAACTTCACAATCAATCTCAACAGAAACTGCTCAACCTCAAATCTCTAAATCCAAATACTTCTACAAGCTCACTGCAAACTCTCTTTTCAAAACTTAAATCACTCACAGCCATACTTCTCTGAAAAGACTCAAAACCTTACCTTCACTTCAGCCACCCCTTAAAACACACTTCAAAACAGTTGGAATAGGTCCAAAAGAAGACAAGGTCAAAAGAAGATTAAGAAGACAAAGAAGAGAACAACTGATAGCTGAATCTCCCAATGATCATGGATTTGGTGAAAAGTCCATCTGGAACATATATAATCAAGATGATTTCAAACCTCTAAATGTTGTTGATTCAGATGAAGACTACTTCCAACAACTAGCTGAAAGAATTGTCAGAATTTGGGTTGTTAACACTAGAGAAGTCAGAATCTACTACAGTGATGGGTCCTTTGAAAAGCTTGGAGATAGACTAAAGGATTCTCTCTCAATTGTTGAAATGAAAAGGGTGATAAGCTTGATGAATGGTAAAGATTTAGCCACTAAGGCATGGAGAACAGTATTGGCAGTGTTTGTAAATAACAGAGAGGAGATGAGAGATAAGCATAAAGAGTTGCTAGCTGAAAGGAGGAGAAAGTATGAGCATGACATTGATGAGTATATCAGAAGATCAGAAGAGTTGAAGGCAGCAGGCAAGAGCAGAATATCAAAGGATGGAAGATTTCTGAATATAAAAGCTGGCTCTTTGTCAAGTTACAGGATAGGGATGTTAGCTAGATATGCCAGATTTGCTGAAACTAATAGAGGCTCTAACTGACACCCCCATCCTAGAAGAATTGGAAATACTTGTGCAAATTAAGAACATAATTGAGAAAAAATCAGACAGCTCAGTCTTTACTTAATTATTGTAAACTGACAAATATTCATTGTAAAAGTGTTGTATCAGCTTTTGTATTATCTTATTTTCATTCTTTAACTTGGGGTTAGTCTTGTTAACAGGCATGAATTTGTGATAAGCAATCTTCTCACAAATTGGGGGAGATTGTTGTGCAAGACATGCCTGTATCATAACAAGACTAAGTCATACTGACAACCCTAAGATTAGTTGTATTGTAACCTTAATCTGTAATTCATACTTGTAACACTTAATGTCTATAAAATGTAAATGGAGCAGACTGGAGCATTTTTCTCTAAACAGTGTCAAGCCTAAGAATTCTATCTGGAAGAAGATCAAGAAGATCATGCCTCAGAAGAATTATGAAGAAGCTTGAAGTTGAATAAATCTGTTTGGTGTAAAATATTCTAAGTCAAGATCTCTACAAGTCACAGAATTAGTGTTATAAAGAAATCATTCGAGTACTCCAGAATGACTTATCGAGAAGTCATTTGAACTCCAAAGAGTACCGACGGATGAATAACATCTACCCGACGGATGAGCAATGTCTACCCGACGGATGAGCAATATCTACTCGACGGATGAGCAATGTCTACCCGACGGATAAGCAACATCCACCGGGTGTAGAGAACTCAGGAATTGCTATTGGAGATATCGATAAGTCAGATACCCATTCGAGAACTCAGAGATATCGACAAGTATACATTCATTAGAGAACCGATAAGCCAAAGTCCATTAGAGAACTCTGAGTTATCGATAAACCAAAATTCACTAGAGAACTCAGAGTTTTCGATAAGTCAAGTTAACAATGAAGTTTCAGAGATATCGACAAGCCAACATGCCTATCGAGATGTCGAGTTCTCTACAGCTTAATTGGAGATCTCGAAGTGAAGAAATTTCTCTAAGTACAGAATTGCAGAACAGTTCAATATCCAAGATTACAAATCAACAAACAATTCACACAGCTGGATTGACAAGTCTACAAAAAGCAGCTTGAGAGATGTGCAAGATCAATGGCAAAGATTAACTGACAGAGGATATTAAAGTAATCACGGGATGCTAAAGATATGCTAAGCCAGAAATGGAAGATTTGCTTTTCTATAAATAGAAATGACAAGTGACAGTTTAGAAAAACTAATAGCATGTTTATTATCCACCGTGTAAACCAGCAGTTAACTGAGTTATAAAATTAACACTGGTCCTCTAGTTAAGTAGAACAATCTATATAGAAAATTTGTGTGTTCTCTCTCAACAAAGAAGCTAAGTTCTAAAACAAGAACTTAGAGATTTTGTAGCAAAACACTGCTTGATTTTTAATATAAAATTAAGTGAGTTTTGAAGATCTTTGTTTTACGTATTTGCATAGCTATTTATGTTTAACATCCATTCTACTAAATCATTAACAACTATCAACTTCTAAAGCCTAAGTCGATCGAAAATCAAACATTTAAGCCAAAATACATTCACCCCCCTCCGTGTTGTATTCATACCTAAGACTGAGCGTGAGCGAGAAGTACAGTGAGAATACAAGACTAGGAATGTTTGACAGCCATGACCCGTGAGTGACCCGAGTAAACAAAGCAACCATTGTTGCGTAACTTTAGCCTGTGTACTTTCATTCCACCTCACTTTTCATTTCACACTTTCCTCCTGACCCCAGGCCACTACAAGGAAAACAAGCTTCAACAACGGTTTATGTCCGTTGTCTGATACCCTATTTTTCCGTTGACTATTGAGCCGCCGTCTGTTAGTTGGATCAGACAACGGCTAAAATCCATTGTCTGAGATTATACAGACAATGATTATGGATTAAGCCCGTTGTATTACATCCAGAAAAGACAACGTTTTTTGCTTGTTTTCGTCGTAACAAGCGACATTACTCAAGGGTTTTCACAAACTCAGAAAACCGTTGTGTAAGGTATAACATTAAAACCAATCCTACAACACTTATTATTGTATAAACGTTGTTGTGTATTCACATAGACAACAAAAATGAAATTGAGCTCGTAGAACTTTTGTAATAAATTTCTACACACAACAGTTTTGGATTTTAATGTATGGCATGATCAGATACATACAACTGTTTATTTGTCCAAACATATTGCATGAATACCTTTGATACAATATCTTTGATACAATGGTTTACTAGTGTTGTGAGAGTTAATTTTGCACCAAAGTTTTATGTTCGAAAGCATTGTTTTAGTATTAAAGACATGATATTTTAATGAAACTTGGCTGTTAAAAGTGTTGTCTTACTCAAAATATAACAAGTAATCAAATGAAGGTAACTTTACAAATCTGAACAAATACAATAGCCAATTGAACAAAGAAGGAAAGAAAAGAGACCAGCGTATATGCATAAAAATTACTACACATCATCTTGAATAAATATAATTTCAGCTTTGGAAGAAGCTCTTCAAAATCGCAGCAATTCTATTACCACGTTCAATTTTCCGTAGGAAACATATATCCTAGGTAAAACGCTCATCACCCAAGCACTGGAGAATTTTTAAGCAAAAAATTGAGGAATTCCATCTCATGTGGCACACCGGATAAATCTGAAATCTTCACCATTTTACGATTTTTTAATGTGCAACCAGTAGGGCAATCTGTCTCCCAAAAATTTATATCAGTTGCCATTCGATGAACTGTACATAATTGAAAGGGATGTAACATAATTATAAGCAATTAAATAAACAAGCACAAAGAGGTTGAATAACATTAGAGTTTAACTTACTGAAATTTGAAGTTCTTTTAAGTTTGGAGAGCTCAAAATCAAGCGAAGAACAACCAATATTCCTTTTACGTCTTCAAAGCTTACTTGATACAGTTGAATTAGCTTCAGATGGTCATAAGTTAATGGAACTTTCCCGAGTTCATATCCTACACTCATATACTGAACAAAGAGGGTAAACAAAAACAATGGTGAGTGTACAATAACATGTTCCCAATCTAATAAATCCAAAAGAAACTTTAATCAGCTTACCTTTGTAAAGTAGATTTTCCCAGTGACATTCTCAAGACATGGTACACCACCAAGAAACTTGTCAAAGTTGCAACCTGAACTTTTCTCAAAGGGCTCTGTCTTATCTCCAGTCATGTACATAGCAACAGAAACAACAGTTAGAAGGTGAACACAATGAGTGCCCCAAAACTTAAGGATTAGCCGGCAGTTGAGCATACAGGAATGTTACTGAGTGTCCACACATGCCATCATGTTGCTGTTATCATATTATCACCTCCTGTGCTTCTGCTACTTGTATTTAATTATTTAACACCACTCAAATTCAGCTCTTAATTTATGATTACCTCATTAAACTTGGTTAAGTATAGTTGTTCAGACTTTTAGCCTATAGTTGACAAATTGTAACTTCCAAAAACTGCATGACTACTGGGATTGCATCTTCTATAATTTATACACAATATAAAACAATGGTCAAAACAATTCTCTGTGCTCAAATTTTGAACATTCTGTAAATTGGTAGTGTTATTACCCACTTTCTGCAACAAGATACAACGAAAACATTAAGACATAACGGGATAAGAAACTGGTCGACGGGATGAAACTGGACGATGGTGAAGTGGACATGAACAACTCTAGCAGTTAGAGGATAAGCACGAAGACTTACACCTGTAACAACCACGATTCTGTAAAGTGGTAGTGTTATCATCTAAGGATATTTTCGCATCACCAATCTCTCGTGTTCTTTTTAATTTCATTGTTATTTCGTTATTGTTTAGTTAAGAATATAATCAACCAAACCTTAGCCTTTAACCTACAAATTTTGATTAAAATCTCACTTGCCTTTTAAATTGTATAAGGACTCAATGGAAATAGAAGAAATAGTTCAAGCAGTCCTTTTGCTTGAAGTAGTTCTGCAAAGGTCTGTCTAACAATTCAACAAGCCTCAACCATAAACAATATTACATTAACATTTATTCATCTTTTAAAATCATAACCAATAGCTTAAATTGAATATTGAGAACCAAAAGTACTTAACTAAAAAAGCTATCCTTCATTACTTTGCAATCCTTCACAAAAAAGGTTGTACTTTCTTCTTGAGCTTCAATTTTCCCCTCAACATATTCAATATATCTCAACCAGTCTACAAGTATGGCTCTCATTTTCTCATTAATTTCAGGTTGTGAATGTATGTAGTCAAAAAACCTGGTTTCATTCAACAAGAGAGAAGAGTTTGACAGGTCAGACCCCTTGCCTTTTATCTTGTAATATAGTACTAGAAAAAGGTTCAGGAAGAAATGGGAAGAAGTCATAAACACTAAACTGTCAACAAGTTATAAAATTACGATGTAAATACTTATGAAGTGCATTCATATCTCAACAAAAGGCCTCAACTAGTCTGACATCCTTATACAAAAGCAAATATAGGCATATAAAGAGTAACTAACAAAAAATACATTACTTAAAGGCAAAAAAGCAGGCAACAGTGTTATAATTAGACATCAATTAAAGGACTCGGACCAGTCTTAAACAGCAAAGTTCAAAGGCTATATGTCTAGGCGGGATGACTGAAACAGAAGTTTAAGATAATAGTGATGAACTTACGGGTTATGGCAATCAGTAGTGTCCTCGTTTACAAGAAGACTCCATTTCGTCCTTCCACAGCCACTGCACCCAAAATGCTTCACCTACATAACTTTATGCCCCAACATAAATTAAAACTCAATCCTCAACTGAAGCCCCAAACTAATAAAAGAATCATACCTAAAAATTGAATTACAAAAGGAAGAATAGAAAATAGAAAACAGACCCAAACCGAAGAAAAGTACACATACATCCAGATGTGTGTGATGCCTAGAGATATATACACTTACATCTATCTGGGCGTGTATGAAGTGTATTGGTTCTGGTTGTAAGATTGAGAGAGGGAGATAGAGGGGGAGAGATGGAGAGAAAGAGAGAGTTCGATTTGTTTATGATGTGAGATTGAATAGCGGCTGGTATGATGTTTAGGGATTAAGAAAAAAGGGGGAAACCAAAATCTGAGAAGGGGGAAATGAAATATTGGACGGTGGAGGGAAACAAATATCAGTCTTGATTGAGTAAAAATATATCAAATTTACAAGTAACCACATTCAAATAATAATCTTGTAAATCGAAAAAATCATTTTAAAAATTAATCCTGTAAATCGGGAACGAGTCTCGTTGTCAGGAGGGGTACTTTTACCCGATTTTTCTAATCCTGGCATGCAAAATGAATTTCAAATTTTTTAATAATTTTTTCTTATGACTAAAATCGATATATCTTAACATCCGTATGGTTGGATCGTCGAAAAATCGTTTTTAAAAAATTAATCCTGTAAATCGTGAACGAGTCTCGTTGTCGGGAGGGGTATTTTTACCAGATTTTTCTAATCCTCACATGCAAAATGAATTTCAAATTTTTCAATAATTTTTTCTTATGACTAAAATCGATATATCCTAACATCCGTACGGTTCAATCGTCAAAAAAATCATTTGAATAATTAATCTTGTAAATCGGGAACGAGTCTCGTTATCGGGAGGGGTACTTTTACTGGATTTTTCTAATCCTGACGTGCAAGACGAATTTCAAATTTTTTAATAATTTTTTTATATGACTAAAATTGATATATCCTAACATCTGTACGGTTGGATCGTCGAAAAAATCATTTGAAAAATTAATCATGTAAATCGGGAACGAGTCTCGTTGTCCGGAGGGGTACTTTTACCCGATTTTTCTAATCCTGGCATGCAAAATGAATTTCAAAATTTTTAATAATTTTTTCTTATGACTAAAATCGATATATCTTAACATCCGTATGGTTGGATCGTCGAAAAATCATTTTTAAAAAATTAATCCTGTAAATCGTGAACGAGTCTCGTTGTCGGGAGGGGTACTTTTACCAGATTTTTCTAATCCTGACATGCAAGATGAATTTCAAATTATTTAATAATTTTTTCTTATGACTAAAATTGATATATCCTAACATCCGTACGGTTGGATCGTCAAAAAAATCATTTGAAAAATTAATCTTGTAAATTGGGAACGAGTCTCGTTGTCGGGAGGGGTACTTTTACTGGATTTTTCTAATCATGATGTGCAAGATGAATTTCAAAGTTTTTAATAATTTTTTCTTATGACTAAAATTGATATATCTTAACATCCGTACGGTTGGATCGTCGAAAAAATCATTTTAAAAATTAATCTTGTAAATCGGGAACGAGTCTCGTTGTCGGGAGGGGTACTTTTACCTGATTTTTCTAATCCTGACATGCAAGATGAATTTCAAATTTTTTAATAATTTTTTCTTATGACTAAAATTGATATATCCTAACATCCGTACGGTTGGATCGTCAAAAAAATTATTTGAAAAATTAATCTTGTAAATTGGGAACGAGTCTCGTTGTCGGGAGGGGTACTTTTACTGGATTTTTCTAATCATGATGTGCAAGATAAATTTCAAATTTTTTAATAATTTTTTTATATGACTAAAATTGATATATCTTAACATCCGTACGGTTGGATCGTCGAAAAAAATCATTTTAAAAATTAATCTTGTAAATCGGGAACGAGTCTCGTTGTCAGGAGGGGTACTTTTACTGAATTTTTCTAATCGTGACGTGCAAGATGAATTTCAAATTTTTTAATAATTTTTTCTTATGACTAAAATCGATATATCCTAACATCCGTACGGTTGGATCGTCGAAAAATCATTTTAAAAAATTAATCCTGTAAATCGGGAACGAGTCTCGTTGTCGGGAGGGGTACTTTTACCAGATTTTTCTAATCCTGGCATGCAAAATCAATTTCAAATTTTTTAATAATTTTTTCTTATGACTAAAATCGATATATCCTAACATCCGTACGGTTGGATCGTCGAAAAATCATTTTAAAAAATTAATCCTGTAAATCGGGAACGAGTCTCGTTGTCGGGAGGGGTACTTTTACCAGATTTTTCTAATCCTGGCATGCAAAATGAATTTCAAATTTTTTAATAATTTTTTCGTATGACTAAAATCGATATATCCTAACATCCGTACGGTTGGATCGTCGAAAAATTATTTTAAAAAATTAATCCTGTAAATCGGGAACGAGTCTCGTTGTCGGGAGGGGTAGTTTTACCAGATTTTTCTAATCCTGGCATGCAAAATGAATTTCAAATTTTTTAATAATTTGTTCTTATGACTAAAATCGATATATCTTAACATCCGTATGGTTGGATCATCGAAAAATCATTTTAAAAAATTAATCCTGTAAATCGGGAACGAGTCTCGTTGTCGGGAGGGGTACTTTTACCAGATTTTTCTAATCCTGACATTCGAGATGAATTTCAAATTTTTTAATACTTTTTTCATGTGACTAAAATGAGTATTTCTTAACATCCGTACGGTTGGATCCTCTAAAAAATCATTAAAGAAATTTATCTTTTTCATCAGGTATGAAAAAAATCTAGTACGAGGCAACACCCAACGGTTTTTTATGAAAAAGTCTTGTTTGAAATAAATTGTGACAACAGGGTTTTTGATAAAAACCGTTGTCTTAGATGATCAACTTTTTTAAATCTTACGGCTGATATTAAATCTACTTTTAATCAACGGCTCTAATTACACCAACTCAACAATCCAAGTGAATGTTTTTTCCCCAATCACATGGTGCCACCTCATCACAAGCAACACTTCAGAAATTTCAAGAATCAGACTTACAGACAACGGTTTTTATGAAAAAAGGTTGTCTTAGATGAACATTGACAACATTTATTTGAACAAAAGCTGTTGTGTAAGCGTAGCAGCGTTTTTTAATCTAATGGCTGATATTAAATATACATTCAATCAACTGCTCTTATTACACCAACTCAGCAATCCAAGTGAATGTTTTTTCACCAATCACATGGTGCAACCTCATCACAAACAAGTGTGAAAAAATCTTTTAAAAAATTTATCTTGTTCATCGGGAACGAATCCCGTGTTGGGAAGAGGTGCTTTTACCAGATTTTTCTAATCCTGACATTCGAGATGAATTTGAAATTTTTTAATACTTTTTTCATGTGACTAAAATAAGTATATCTTAACATCCGTACGGTTGGATCGTTGAAAAAATCATTTAAAAAAATTATCTTGTTCATCGGGAAAGAATTTCATGTTGGGAAGTAGTGCTTTTACCAGATTTTTCTAAACCTGACATTCGAGATGAATTTGAAATTTTTTAATACTTTTTTCATGTGACTAAAATAAGTATATTTTCACATCCGTACGGTTGGATCGTCAAAAAAATCATTTAAAAAATTTATCTTGTTTATCGGGAACGAATCCCGTGTTGGGAAGTAGTGCTTTTACCAGATTTTTCTAATCTTGACATTCGAGATGAATTTGAAATTTTTTAATACTTTTTTCATGTGACTAAAATAAGTATTTCTTAACATCCGTACGGTTGGATCATCTAAAAAATAATTTTAAAAAATTATCTCTTTTATCGGGTATGGAAAAAAATCTAGTACGAGGCAACATCCAACGGTTTTCTATGAAAAAGTCTTGTCTGAAATAAATAGTGACAACAGTTTTTTGAAAAAAAAACCGTTGTTTTAGATGATCAACTTTTTTAAATCCTACGGCTGATATTAAATCTACTTTTAATCAACGGCTCTAATTACACCAACTCAACAATCCAAGTGAATGTTTTTTCACCAATCACATGGTGCCACCTCATCACAAGCAATGCTTCAGAAATTTCAAGAATCAGACTTACAGACAACGATTTTCTATGAAAAAAGGTTGTCTTAGATGAACATTGACAACATTTATTTCAACAAAAGCTGTTGTGTAAGCGTAGCAGCGTTTTTTAATCTAATGGCTGATATTAAATATACTTTCAATCAACTGCTCTTATTACACCAACTCAGCAATCCAAGTGAATGTTTTTTCACCAATCACATGGTGCCACCTCATCTCCTCTTAATGATACCAGCTCACCAATACAAGTGACAATGGTTTTATGAGCAAAACGCTTGTGTGATGTCGTGACATACAACAGAATAAAAACACTTGTATGTCAAGTGATATTTAGACAACACAATGGAAGTACGTTGTTTGATTCCAGCTTAACTAATCCATTGAGAAAACACTTGTCTCATTCCAACAACGGTGTTTCACAACGTTGTCTCCATTACTTTCAGACAATGCAAAATTAAACTGTTGTACAAACTACCTCATTTGCACAACATATCTTTAGAAAGGCTTGTCTGTGTCGATTACCTAGACAATAGTTTTTAAAGCATTGTAGGAAAGATGAAATCTTTTTATTTAAACAACACCTTATCTCATAAAACGGTTGTCTGATACGATATGCTAGACAACAGTTTTAAACCTATTGTAGTAAAGCGATTCACACAACACCCGTTTTCTGGTTTTTAAAAAACTGTTGTGTAAAATTTCTGGGCAACACTTTTTTGGTCAAGCGTTGTCTGATGGGTGTTGTCTGATGGCATTTTTCTTGTAGTATATGTATCATGTAAACATATGTTACAGACCTACAAATTACAATATTCTCATGTATTGAACTATTTACATGAACAAAGTCATTGAATGCCTGATTATTATGTCTATAATTAACTAAAGTGGTTCGATCCATTAGGGTAATATATACATATCAAAGATAACATCATCAACTCAACCAAAAATAGATATATAATTCTTTTGATATCTACCTGGATATTTACTCTATGGACTTTTGGCAGGGGCTATAAAATATGTTCTTGATAGCTAGCCAGAAAATATATGATGTTCAAACAAGCCATTTATGCAGAGGCCTCTATTTAGGCTTTGAGTTCAACCAACATTTGAGTTCCGAAATGTGGTGAGTTGATGATTCTCAGCATCAAAAAGTTCTTCATAGTACCTCCTCCAATATAATGACTTTCTACATCTTTTCACCATCTCCAAGCTCATCTGGTCGCTTTTCAAAATCTGTAATATCTGCAAGGGAAATGAGCATGTCATCCCTAGTCCTTCGGTAACTAGATTCTACATAAAATGACAAAAGATAGAATACTATTTTCACACATGTCCAACGAGGTTTACTCCAGTTTTGATCTTACTTTGTTGGAATTTACTAATGATTTATTTGAGTAAAGGATCAGTATGTGTCTGACTCATTCGAGGACGCCTGATAGATGACTGTTGCACACACAGAAAGGCAGATAAAACTACGAGGTTCATCTGTAGGGAATTGTAGTCGTCAAAAAGTAAAGGTTCGACAAGCCGCTTATGTCATTCTTCTTGAGCAAAGGATTTTCCTGTAATGAACACATTAAGTCTTATACCCGCATAATTAATAATTAAATATAGATATTCATTACAAGACTTTGTTGTGAGTAATCCAAAGCTCGATGTCCACTAATGAGTTCCAATAGCAGTACACAAAATGCGAAAACATCAGTTTTCTCGTCTACTATGCCATACATCAAGAACTCAGGGGCAGTATAGCTGCGAAATTATGAATTCATAATTATATGAATAAGCAAGGAAACCTACATCCACTGATATACCACTCTGAAAGAATGAGTAGGCTCTAGAAAAGAAGACAGATAAATGAACCTGTTGAGTAGCCAAAAAACCTGTTGAGTAACCAGCTCAGTTAAAATAAAACCCATTTATGGGTCGAAGAGTGGAACACCGGCGCCCATCTTTTGGGGCATTATTTTATATTATTATAACACTCCCCTCACTCGAAAACCCATTTATTGGTTGAAGAGCGGATCAAGGGCGCATATCTTTGTAGATGAATATAATAACGGATTCGAAATTGTAACCACGTGTTGCCCATTGGTTCTATACCTGATTCTTAACTAGAAAGTTTCTCAGGCCCTCTGTTAATTGGGGCTAAAACTCAGGAAACAAAAAATGCCAAATTTGTCTTCCGTGTCTCTCATAAATTGTGAGAAATGTTGGGGTGGCAGGGATCGAACCTGAGTCCTCTGCCAGCCTGAACTCTGATACCATATGAAGGAACCGGTTACTCTAAAATATAAAGGTGGTAAAGAATGGCTCTTTCCAGGACTTTATATTATTCTAATAGAACCCAAGTGTGCCCTCAAATATTGACACTTTGTGATGAGTCCGGTGCTCTGGGAGCCATGGCAAGCCCAAAATCACAAATCTGTATTACAACAGTGAAACTATAATGGAAAATCTGATCAAACCCAAGTACAAAAGCTGAATTCGTGTTATAAAAAAAGCAAACAAAAAAACATTTCAGAATATGCCGTTTTACCACCTATGTATCGATAAAAACTGAACTAGAAAGGCCACCGAGATTAAATGTGAAGGTACCTGAGGCTCAAAGTCCTTTGTAAGCAATATATTTGTAGCAGATTGAAGTTGCGAGAGGGTAATATTCTTCCAATGAGGCTTAAAATAGTTCAAATCTGATTCAGTGGGGGACTTGCTAGCATGTTTTCTCATGCTACTGCTAAATCTTCTAGAAAGATTAAGAGGATGCAGGGTGCCTATGTGTCTCTTTGACTTAGTTTTGATTAATTGCACAAAACCGGCCCATCGAGAAGGGGGTTTTGAGAAGTGTTGATGTCCAAATTCTGAAGTGCTCAAGTACTCCTGTAGGTGAGTATGCATCTTCTTTTTCTTTATCCATACCTCAAAACTAAATTAACATCAATTAATAATGACATTTTCGAGGATAACAATTAAGGAGTAAGAGTAACAGCATACACAACCATGTGCAAGTGCAACACAGATTCCACTTCTAACATAACAATTGATACCTTAAATATTAACCTTAACATAAGAATTGACTAAACCTCAAGAAAAAAATGAAACAAACACACATATCTATAGAAAAAAAAAAATTATCACGAATTTTACTTTATTACTATTTATAATGGTCGAAATGCATATGCCTCTATCGAGTCTCGAACCCTTCTCGACCTCTTAATCAGGTAACTCTGCAACTGCTTCAACAAGGGAAATTAAATAAGAACTCCTAAAAACAATGGTGTTCAGTAATTTCCCAACAGATGCTCTAAGTAATCAAAACCCATATACCAAAAACACCAAAACACACCAAGAACATACCCAAAATAAAATAGAACAACTCTCACGAAGAGGAGATTTAATTAACAAAACAAACAATCTAAAAAGACAGAAATTCTTGTATAGGGAAAAATATTATTGAAAAATAAGAGCAAAACAAAGGAAAAGAACATATTTGGGGATTTACACCGCTGAAGACCGATGAATGCCCCGACAGCTGAGTATTAAAACTGTGAATATAAAATTGTAACGAATAGATGGCATACAACTTATGTAAAATCACCAAGTCTGACAAATAACATAGTAAAAGAATACCCTATGCATGAAAACTTGAGTAGGAAGTATGACACCTAACATTCACAACTACAAACTCCTAGTCTGATAAGTCAATAATTTCATATGTTCTTTTTAGTAATTATCTTATGTTCCCACATCTGTGAAAATATATAGCTTTCACGTCCCAAAGATATCCAGAATAATAAACTTAACGTGGATATTATTTTATGAATGCGCTCATAACACATAAGCAATCTGATATAAAAGAATTCAGAAAAGGACTTGAACCTGATCCCAAGAAGAAGAAGAGTTATAATTTTATCATCGCAATTGGTTCAATTACGACAAAAAAAATTTGTCATTTTTGTTCAAGTATTAAGTTCATAGTTTCATTCTTATTACTTGTAAATAGGTTTATGTTATCAAGTAAACCTCAACCTGTTACGGAGTTACCGGTATGTTCTTACTCTCACCCAAGTGCTATATAAAGTATCTTCTGTCAAGAAGACCCCTTTTTGCTTCTCTTTCCATTTCCATATACTATGTTTCATATGTACGCGAACTTATTTGTAACAGCATCTACTACTTGTGGCTTACTACAAACCAATTTAAGTCATAAATAGAAATATATTTCTAAATTGTGATGACTTGCTGGAATAATAACACAAGGATAATAAGTCTTGCATCAACAAGTTTCATCATTTAGCCCGCAAAATAATTATGTTTTAAACATTACATACCTTTATCTTTGATGATCAATTCTAAAGCATACAAAATACTAGATAAATTCCAATTCATTCAAGCATGCATAAAACGACCAATATATAGTTTTATTAGAAAGACCGAAATACTAAATTACATGAATACTCAGGTAACCAACAACTTAAATCATTTATCACTTAAACTTATTATTATAATTAAAGATAGACCTGAATCCTTTAATACTCAACATTAAATGTTTAACAAACACTTAGACTATCGCCCCACCATCAGAAGTTTAATTATCCCAGAATCGGGATCGATCCACCTGCGCCGATGATTTGTTGTTGCAGTTGCACATAACAGAGATAATATATCCTTTAAAAATAGAGTAGCAGGAAGAACAACAACAAAAAAATCAAAAAAGAATAGGGAACTCTCTAAATGGAAAAAGCCTTTCCAATTGCAATCATACATACATATATATATATATATTGTAAAAATTTTCAAAAGCATTTTACTTCATAAGAAATACATTGAGTTGCAATAATGCATTTCTCTTATATACAGAGAACCCTCCAAACCAATAAAATATAAAGTAAGTTACTAACAAGTTCAAATTTACATAATAAGATATTAGTGTGAGCATTAGTCTGACAAGTCTATAACATAGAGCACTACTAAGTATATGAATAATTACAGGTGTTATAAATTGACATTTCAAAAAATAATGTGATAAATTTCAAAATTTGAATGTCTCGCACTAGTGAGTGACCCATCCGATTAGAATAATGATTTTAAGCTCTCGAAAAGATGAACGATGATGTCTGCTAAAATCACAAAAAAGGAAATGACGAAGCTTAGCTTGAAATGAAAGAAATTTACTTACACTGCAAACCGTCTGCAACTTGTTCTTGACAAAAACATACTCTTCTTTCATTTTTGGGAGGCACTGGAGACAACTACAACAAAGACAACTTTGAGCTATTACAATATATCAATAATATGATTAGGCTGCAAATTATTAATGACAACAAAACTGATTAATGACACCAGGGACAACACTTTAGAACAAAATTGTGTACACATTTTTAGCATACTTTTCTCATTAACTATTAGGATGACAACCACGACTGCATGCAAATATCTCACAAATTTTCATGCAAATGTTATTTCTTTTTTATGAAGAGGCGGAAGGGATCCAAACCTTTGAACAAAAGACTTTGATGTACCACTGAGAATCTAAAAACCAAATTAATAACCAAATATTTATGTGTACACCGAGTATTCTAACTATGTAATTTATATTTGGGAAGTATGTCAATTTTCACAAATTGAGGACATTCACATCTATTTTAGCTAAACAAATCTTGATGTACGGACATTCAATGAATCAATTCCTTCCAGCTAAATTGGCCGGATTTATGACATTCTTTAAAACTTCCATTATTGAAAAGCAATAATAATCTAATCACGCCTAAGGAAAACATAGAAACTCTGTCCATTATAGCGAGGGTGAGTTCCTACCCGCCAACTAATGTGCATAACGTCAAACTTGTGCAAATTTACTGTATCGACCTTATTTTACTCTATGAAATTGATACACAAGCGAGTTGTTAATATTAAAATTGGAACAAATTTAATTGAAAATTTTGAATTTTGTTATTATAGTAAAAGTAGAAAGAAAGTAAAACTCACGCTTCATAATTGTGAGTACTGTAATGATCTTCAAAGGCAAGGCATAGAGTTGTCACCTTTTTAGGGCCAATGCTATTATTCAGAAAAGAAATATGATTAGTCAGATGTATTCTTAAATAATATTAGCTTATAAAGTTGGTTAGTAATAGACACCTTCACATTTACACGAAAAGTGCTTTTAATGATAAAAGAACCAATCTAAATATCTACTCAACCATATTTGAATCCTAGTTGCATTATGTTAAATAAAAATTATGTTATATATTATCACTAGAATAAATAAATAGGGGATGACCTCGTGCTTGAACCCTTCAACCTGTGGACAGCATCATTGAGTTCCCGATTGACATTTTTATGCTCACTGTTAAATTAAATAAACTATTTTTAAACCTAAAATAAATAAATTAAAAAATAGACATAAACAAATAACAGAAAGAAACTGACATTGCAATTTCCAGCTTGTGTGACACACTCTCCCACACATTATCAAAACCATTCGCAAGAACCGAAAGAAATTGCAGATCATTACTCAGCTTTTGCATGTCAAAAAATTGGCGATCCACAATTTTCTGTAAACAAATCAAGAAACAACAATCGACCATTCTGAATCCAAAATGGTATAAAAATCAAGTAAAATTCACAGCATCCAGCATCAAAGATTAGTCAGATCAACATTTTTAGGGTAAATTAAATATTTATAGAAAGAAATTCTTCAAAATGAGAGAATTATAAAACCAACTGACCTCGCGATACAGAGATTTTACAAACTGAACATAGTGTCGCTGGAGTTGTTTAAGAGAGTCCATTGTCACCTGACTTTTAACTAGTTCAAAGACTTCGAATTCTAAGCTCTTGCTACTTAATAATTAGTTGCTTTTGAGCAGGGAAATGACTCACGTACAGCTCTAAACTCAAATGTAGCAGGTATATGCACTAATTATATTTTAACATCTTATGTTACTCATAATAAATGCTTCAGTTTTAGCATGTAGAATTTGCTAAATATAGTACTCCTAAAATAAGTAGTTAGTAGGTTTGGTGAAATATAATTAAATGTATGCCAATATAGTTAGCTAGCTGACAAACTAATGGTGTAAACAAGTCAGGATTAACATTATTCTATTGGGCCCATCCAAATGATGGTCTCTCCTCCTTGTGGTATCTTCTCCATCATTTCATATGTATTGAAGATATAAGCTTAGGAGTAGAAGAATTGACAAGATTTTTTTTCCATGTAAAATACAATGGCAGGAAGTAATGATAGTGTTTTGTAGCCTAAAGTATCTAACTCAGTAACATGGAAAACATTTTGTTATAATTTAATCAAAATTTAAGACAAAATCAATTTCAAATTATTCATATTTGATGTTGTAACGTAGCTGACACCATAACTAGTCTTATATAAAATCACCACAAACCAACATTCCAAATCACCTATAACACCGTCATGTAAATATGCTATATAAAATAATTATATAACTAGTCTTATATAAAATCACCACAAACTAACATTCCAAATCTAAGCTTCTAAAATGACAATTGTTTCAGATAAACACAATCATAAGTCTAACTCGCATCCAGATTAAGTATTGATAATGAGTTCTGGGGAAATAAAATAAACAACATACAACATTAGATATTAAATGTATGTGTATCATGTAAACATATGTTACAAACCTACAAATTACAATATTATCATCAAGAATTGAACTATTTACATGAACAAAGTCATTGAATGCCTGAATGTGTCTATAATTAACTAAAGTGGTTCGATCCATTAGGGTAATATATACATATCAAAGATAACATCATCAACTCAACCAAAAATAGATATATAATTCTTTTGATATCTACCTGGATATTTACTCTATGGACTTTTGGCATGGGCTATAAAATATGTTCTTGATAGCTAGCCAGAAAAAATATGATTTCAAATAAGCCATTCATGCAGAGGCCTCTGTTTAGGCCTGTTAACAACATTTGAGTTCCGAAATGCGGTAAGATGATGATTCTCAGCATCAAAAAGTTCTTCATATCACCTCCTCCAATATGATGACTTTCTACATCTTTTCACCATCTCCAAGCTCATATGGTCGCCTAAGGAAATGAGCATGTCATCCCTAGTCCTACAGTATCTAGATTTTACATAAAATGAAAAGACTGAATATTGTTTTCATACACCTCCTTGAGATCACTATCTAGTACTAAATTTTTATCCAACGAAGTTTACTGCAGTTTTGATCTTACTTTGTTTGAATTTACTAATGATTTATTTGAGTTAAGGATCGGTATGTGCCTGACTCATTCGAGGATGCCTGATAGATGACTGATGCACACACAGAAAGGCAGATAAAACTACGAGGTTCATCTGTAGGGAGTCGTAGTCGTCAAAAAGTAAAGGATCAAAAAACTCTCTTATGTCATTCTTCTTGAGCAAATGCTTTGACTGTATTAAACACATTAAGTCTTAATTCCCGTATAATTAATAAATATTATATTCACTAGTAAGAGAACTTGAAAAAGGTGAAGATGAGAACGGATTAAAACATACCCACATCAGTTTTCAATAGCAGTACACTAATGAGTATACTTGATCCCAGAAGCTTTAAATTAAGAAACCAACCCATTTAGTTAGGAGCACAAGTCGAATCATGACTTCTGGTCAGAATAGAGGCAGTTTGAGTGAGGAGCACTTTTAAGCTTAGAAAGTGGTGTCATTGATAGTCCCTCATTAGGCCTTGCTTAGCATTGATACTAGGGAGTTTGTGGGAGGTTTTTCAAGCCATAGTTCAAGGTTTTAGAGTTAAAACCAAGGGTATTAAGTGAGTTCAAAACAGGGCAGTTTGAGTGTCACTAGGACAGGGGAGAGCTATCTTTGAGAGTAGGCCCAAGGAGGCCTAGGTTGAACCTTGATGTCATTCCAAGTGCACAAGTTAGATTTAGGACCTGAGATTCCGCTGTAGAAATTTGAGTGTCAAACCTTGAGTGGAAAGGGGTTCTTTGTCACTTAGTACCATTCGGTGTCACCTAAAAGTTGCACTTAGGAGCACATTGTCCTTGCACTTAGATTTCTCATCCTTAGAGGTGAGGCCTAAGTTGGCCATTAAGTCTAACTGTTAGTAAGAGGTCGGTAGAAGGTTAGGCTATAGGTGTGGCTAAGTGAAATGGAGTTTGGCTAGGAAAGGCACTTCAAGTTTTGAGAGCTAGTTGGGTTGCACTAGACTAGGTAGCACTTCGAGTCAATTGTGTTGGTTGAGTAAGATCATTCAAAACTCAATAGCGCACCATTATATCCAATTTGTATATTATGTTATTAAATGTGTTATGTGATCCTAGATGATTATTTGAGCATAATAAGTGATGAGTAAAGAGTCAAATATGTAGTTAGGCCTAAGTGCCAATATATTTTGAAATCTTTAACTAGGATGGAGTCTCTGTGAGAGTGTATCTCGATGAGGCCTTATATTTTGTGTAGTTTCAGGAAAAGGTAGTAAACTTGCCGTCAAAGTCGAGTAGTGCTCCCAGTTGCTTCCACGATCAAGACGAGAGTTAGTCCAGCCTTCTTAAGGCAAGTGTACTGCACCTTTCTTGATATATTACAAGTTTCCCGGACTTCCTTCATATATTGCAAGTGTTTCTCCCTTGTCAATCCTATTGTTGTGCAAGTCTCGTAAACCTTTCTTGAGATATTATGCAATTGTTTTGCACTCACTTATCGTTCTAGTAATATTTTCCTTAAGATATAAGGTATATTGAAAATGTACTGTAAGAACCCAAATCCGGGGTCAAGATTTGGTGTCACGAAAATAGTCTTTACATAAAACAAAAGAATATTCAATTAACCCCTTAAATCCGGATCGTTTACAAGTTATGGTATGAAACAAGAATCTACCTCTTTACAACTCACAATAACTAGAATACAAGTGTAAATACCTTTGAACTAATGCTCCTGTCATATTCTTCTAACTTCTTCCACTTCTCGCAGCGGAGATTTCTCGAACTTCTACTGTCTATCTAAGCTATTAATTTTTATCCTTATCTGTTTCTGGCAGAAATAAGAATTGACAAAGCAAGAGTGAGCCAAAAATGCCCAGCAAGTATATAATTTGAGTTCAAATATTAATACCAAAGGAAAAACTCCCGAAAAAAATCTTAAAACAATTTTGAACAATTCTATTTATTTTGAGTGAGTGAGCGAATAAACATTGGTTGTCACCAGCCTTTAACTAAAATCCAAAAATGACAAGCGATTCCCCGATTCATCTCTTGAATCATGGTTTTGTCCGGTTTTGGAATCATAAAACTATTCGAGAGATAATGTCGTTAATGGCGATTAACAACAAATTAGACTGGACACTAGTTCGCATCTATAATCTGCTGATCAGTCAGAATATAATGCAGATCTATATCTCAATATATAGATCCAGTCGGGTCCCCAGGCACTACGGCCCATCTCGAGGCACCAGTCATATCCCGGTCCTCAAGATTAAGTAGAACTCAATCCCCAAAATATCACTATCCAGCCCATAGAGTGTTTTGATGTCAAATCATTTTGAATTCAAAATATCCCAATTCAGGGTTCGCAAATAACCCGAAAGAATGGGTATTTGCACAAGAGAGCAATCGAATTATAGCAACAAGAATAAAAGAACATGCATAATCAGAGTAATTGCGGCGAAATGTAAAGCATTTAACTATTCTGAATTTAGAATAGGAACGAAGAAAAAATTGCAGTAATTTAAAAGAATATCAGGAATGCTTGCAGTATTTAAAAGAAAAATCCAGAATACTTGCCTCGATAAGCTTTAACCACTATTATCAGTTGACTTTTAAATTACCTTGAACGTTTGGCTTTATCGTCCAACCACTATCATATTCCGGATACAATCCTAACCTTCACGTCCTTCAATTGGAATCTTGTTGAGTCTGATAATTAATCACTGATCATTCCTAGTCCAACGTTAAATATCGGGTCTTCCGAATAGGACCTTCAGGGCTGAAATATCCTAATTCAGATAATCATTTCATTTGACTTAACACCACCATCCTATTCTACCCATACACTTTTGTAACCCAGCTCGTATTTATATGCATTATTGAGATACACATAGCAGTTATGGTTCACATTTTTGAAATCTGGTTCGGTGTTTGTTTTCGGAAAATACGCATACTCGTCGTTTTGGAAAAACAGGTAATCATTTAATTATAAATTATTTTGTCTCAATCGTAATTAAGTTCGTATAATATAACTATATATATATAGTGATTCGACGTCTCCGATAATTATAGGTTACGTTCCCGTATTTTCGGAATTAATTTCCCGAAAATCGGGCAGCGTCTCCTTTATTTATCGGCCTACCCGTCGAATCAATCTGACGTCAATCACAACAACAATACAATCACAACAACATCCAACCACCATTCGCAATCCCAATTCACCGACACAATTCAGTTGTTAATTATTTTCATTCGTATTGTTATTCGTATTATTTTATTTTATTCGTATTTTTCATTTCACAATTAATTTTTACCAAACTAATTTTATTTAATTAATAAATGTAGGACTCAGATAAAATCATCATCACCCACCGTCGGCTCGCCGAGGCTCATCGCCGACGGTGGTAAAAATTTGCGGGTACCCGTATAAATTAGGTTTCCAACGCGAATATTCACCGATTAAATGTTATAATTCCATGCAATTTATTTATATCACGAAACAATTATCAACCAAACCCTGCAGAATTAATAAAATAATAATATCAGAAGTAAGCGAATCACAGTAACGGGCAACACAACTGAAACAAAATAGATACACGCGCGCCTAATCGGAAAATAGGGAAAAGGGGTTGCTTCGCCGGAGTTGGGCCAGCGGCAACCGGAAACTTAAAAGAAATAGCAACCGAACAGGGTTAATACCTCCACACAGACACACACGCACACTGGACACACGCACACCACAATAACACACACACAAACGCGCACAAAACGCGCGCATATACAGACAGATGGCCGGAGAATCGAGCAGCATACCGGAACAAAGGCGGCGCCGGAATAATTCACCGGAAAACAGAGGAAAGGCAGGGGATAAGAAAGAGAAGAAAAAAGAGTAAAGAAAGGAAGAGAATAAAAAAAAGAAAAGGAAGTACAGAGAGATTTGAGAGAGATTGAAGAGAAAGAGAGAGAGAGAGAGAGATAATTGAGTCGAGAGAGATTGATGGAGGCGGTGGCAATTGTTATGGCAGGATAAAGAAGGGAAAAAGAAAAAGAAATGAAGCCCTTATCTGATTTTTACTCCGTAATTACAGATTCAACGAATATTTTACGGGTAAGATAACCCGCAACTTTTATGAAAATAACTTTAGAATTTCCGGGGTACTTAAATACTAATAAATAAAATGTTCAAAAAAAAAGTTTATAAACCATTTTTGGGATCACATATCAGACCCGTATTTTATGACTTAACGAATACACGTGCGGTTAAATACAAGTCAGAAAATTTCTGAAACAATTTTTAAATTCTCAAAATATTTAAAAGTTAATAAAATAAAATTTTCATGATTTTTGAAGCATTCTAGAATTAGATACTGATTTTACAATTAAATGCAATCTGAAAATTATTCAGAGATAAATAATCAATAAAATATTGATTTCTAAATTTTATAAACTCCTAAAAATAAGAAATAAAATTATAGAGCAACAAAAATAATTTTAAAAACAGTTTTAGCATTTATAAGAATAATTATTCAGTAAAATTACTTAAAAATGAATTACATTCATGTAGCTCGATAATTAATTATAAAATTAATCTTCGCATCCAACAAACCACAAACAATTAGTAATACAGCAAACCATAGCTGACAGAACCATCACATATTTTATTTATTAATAATTCGATAATTACATTTACAGATCGGATCCGAAAATAGGTTACTTAGCCGTTAAGTAACTAAAAAGATGATATAATTTTAATACCCAATTTGGATAATTATCAAAACAGACCTTCTTATAAAACACTTTATACAAAAATAAGGTAATAATGTCTCGCCTTTTGAGAATATGGATTCTTATCGATATATAAAATGATTTGCGTATTGAAAATTTCACATCGGGACTCGTACAGGTTAAACCGTACCCCGGATCGAAAAAGTCAAAACACGAAAAGTGTTCAGAATTATCAGATTAGGTTAGGAAGGAGTTTTCGGAAGAGTTTCGGGTTGTAAAAACGTAAAAACGATTGAAGTGGGACAATTTCTGATTCTGAAGATTAATTTTATAATTATGTAAAATAATCTTTATTAATTTTATAAATCCTTATAAAAGCATATGGTAATCCAAAAATTACCAGAAAAATACCAAAATTATCTATATTTAACTGTGGATAATTAAAAATTAAAATATCCACATTTTCATCAGAAATAAACATCCAATATTCATATCAATTATCAAATAATTCACCAAAATTCACATAAAAATCATATAATAATTATTTACTGATAAAAATTACATAATATTTCCCAGACGTTACATCCTTCCCCCCTTAAAAAGATTATGTCCTCAGAATCATGCTAAGGAACAAACCATGATGTTTTCCAAGTATCTTTCTTATAATTTCTCAGTCCTCATCACCTTAATCACAATTCAACGGCCTTTTACCGTCATCAAATTTATCAGTTGCTCATGCAATCCCTAACTCAATCTTTACTTCATACATTTGGAGCTAAATTACTCCTCGCAGTCATACGCACATGAATGTCTTATGGACTCGTTATACCTGTGACAACAAGACCAACTCATTCACAATCGTTCTATCTATCTCACTATTTCAAAGGACTAACTTAATTTACACTAACCTTCTTTTCTTTCTAATTCTAATAGATCGTGTTCATAAAATTTCTAGTTCACTGACCGTTCTACTGTACGTTTAAGGCCCCTTTCTCTTCGATTAGCCTGACCCATGATCGTTTTCAATCGTATTCGAGCATTCTTAATCGATCTCTTGCATTTTCTATTCGTCTGCGCCCGATATACTGAGCTCATGACGTTTGATGCTTCGGAATGTTCTACATTTATGCAAAACTAAAAAGGAAAATCTCGGTAATTGCATCTACTCACCATTTGGTAGCATACTTCTATTTCTTTTCAATCACTATCAAGTAGCTTCATCAAGCAAGAATCTCTTACTATCTGAAAGAAAGTACATTAATTTGGAACGGAATGAATTAGGACTTTATTCAAAATCCGGTCTCTTGGTACTAATACTCATTTTGTTGTCATATCAAATTAGATATCAACACGAACTTTGATGCTCACATCGTCCCATACTGAAGTCAACATCAATCATCTGTATTAATACCACTTTTGATATTCAACAACAAAGTAAGTATCAACATAACCCAAAAGACGGATCAAAACCTATTCTTCAATTTCCAACTTTTTCACTTCTTTTAACCATTTCCCAACAATCTTAATGGTATTCACTCTTTTCTTTCTATTTGAAACAGCTGTTCTTAAATGGACCTTTCTTGTTTTGTATTTACCCAAACACTGGAGCTCATAATCAATTATAACCAGAATTCATATCTTTGAGGCTGAGAATGCAGCTGCTATTTTCCAACTCTTCGCAAGCATATTTTTAGGCGTTCAACTTGGTCTTCCTTAGTCTTTGAATTAGCGAGGATGTTATCAATAAATACAATTACACTATCCAAATACTCCTAGTACATTATGTTCATTTAATTTTCAGACTTACAATTTTTGATAATCGACGCATAACCTCATACCTCCATTCTCTTTTTCCATGACCACTTTTGTGCACAGCGCAAAATACTCTTTATTTCATTGTTCTTTCATTCCACCTTCCTGAAGTTTCCTTCACTTATTATTTCATCGCTATTGAGTTGACGATACAGGGCTTTTGACACCAGCTTGACTCTGTGCGGTAACCGACGAGAAATTCTTACCTCATTCCCTGAGATAATCTGGGTAAAGCATTCGCTCGAACTTCTGGGACTTCATTTTAAATTTTAAAGAATTCCGACATGAGATTCATTGCAATGTTCTTCTCTAGTAGTTCACCATCAATACCTTTGTTTAATCATCCCTGCTTACATGCATTTTTGGAACGAATTCCTATCTCCCACTATTGACGTTTCACCTCATTCTCCTAACAGTTCGGGCACAACTGACGTTCCCAACTTGCATATTTCCTGGATTATTTTATAAAATTTCTTTATCATCCTATTGATTCCATTTCTTTTCTTTATTATTTCTCCATTCGCATTAATCATTATCTCTTTTAAACATAACGAATTTCTTTTTCTTAGTAATATTAATCTGTTTATTATTGGATAGGTCATTTCTGGAGTTCACACTGGAATGAAGGCTTTTTATTTATAATATTTAAATTCTTACTAAAATAATTATCGAATTTCATCGGTAGCTATTTTCTTAGCCTTGCTTAACTCATCATAGATCGCGTGTTTGACTTCTCCTCATTGATCAACATCTCTTTTCCCTGAGTTCACATGCAGACTTCATCAGTCTCCGTCTTTAATTGGATGCTTGAATTTGCGAGCTTTCCGTTATTTTACAGCAACCTCCATTCAATCACCGTTCAAAAGGAGTGTACATTCAAATCTTCCATTAATTCGTCATTCGATACGGGTATACATCCAAGTCCTTCCTGGAACGCTATTGCAGATGATATAATCTCTTTGCTTTATCTTGAACCTTCAGTTCTTAAAAATATTCTTCTTACTAGCATGTACCAGTAACTTTCTGTTCCTCTTATTTATCGAAAAGAGCGTATTCTTCTGGATCAAACCTTGCACCTGTTTGTAGTAACATTACGCTAATTGTACTAAGCTTTCAATTATGTTAACGCCATTACTTTTCCAAATTTCTTATCGCTTTGATTTCGGATCTGGAAATCATGTTAGAGCTTTGCTCCATCTAATTGGAATCGATCTCCATTTAACTAACCATTAGTTGGCAAGGTTGATCAATTAACTCCCTTAAATGATCACTTAAACCAAGTGCTGACTTGTTAACTGGAATCAAAGACCAATTATATAAAGTCGGTTTGGTCATAACAACCTTCTCAAGAACTGAGATCGCAATTATTTGGAGTACTGACGAGAACGATAATATACTTCTTTGCTCTTAACTATAGGGTAATTTCTGAAAATTTTGGCAGCACTTCCCCTATACCATTGAATACTAGTCGGACTCAAGCCGACATCCTCAATCAACCAAATCGTCCATAATCATATCCGTCCACTCCCATCAACCACATCCATCCATTCAACACAATTCAGATTATATCATTTTGATCAGCATATGTATTATTAATTGGCATAATATATATCTTTTTTTTAATTGGGAAATTGGGTCTTACACCAACAATGATTAATATAACCATACCCTTCTCAGTCCATTCAAAATATTACGAATTGTTATTAATGAACTTAAGGTTTGATTTTATAATTCTTTTAATTTATTTTTGACCTTTATTAATCGGTTTATCTTTTAATAACTGTGCATGGTCTTCATTATTACTGTCACAATCTTGTAGAAGCTCAATCGTTAGATCATTATTTCTTGAAAAGTTTCACAATCGAGTCACCATTGCTTTATCTCCACTTATGGATTCGCATCAAACTTTCGTCACTGACCCGGGTATGAGCATTGAATTCATAATCACTTATTTACGCAAGTTAGAGAACTTCACAATTTCTTGAAGAACACGTTCAAAGTTTGATTACATTTAAGATTTCTCCCATCTTGAATCTTTACGACAAGTATCTTCCAGCGACGAAGGGATGTTTCACGTAGTAATTGCATGTCTGAGTCATTGTTCAGAATTCCCTTGATCTTCGATTGTCATCCCGACACTCGCTTGCTTTGTCGGACCCACACCACCTTACTTTCTTATTTTGTAGTTAATGTACGATTCGCTAACCATTCATTTCGCGTCGAAATCCTCTGGATTGAAGTGCATCACGTTAACGCAATCTACCATACTGACGAGATCCTCGTAACACGAACAACTGTCCGATTTGATGTCTTTTCCACGACCGCGTTGTCGGTGTATCCATTTTTCCTTGCTCGCAAATGTCCCCCATTTATCGGCTTTCAATCATATTCTCTTTCGACACGTAATTCTACCTGTCGCACGGGACTATTCTATTTCTTTTGTAATCGTCAGAGAACAAACTCGATGCAAGAGGAGAGTTTGTGAATATGATTTGGATTGAAAACTGAATAGGGAATAACAATGCCACAAACGATTGGGAGAATTTGTAAATCAGAAAATTGAAGGAAGAAAAATGAGTGAAGAATGAGACAACCATATTCGTACTCAAGATGGCCAGTCTTTCATACTATATGGCATACAACACATGATTAGGTGGCGTCCCACCCGACTCTTCGTCATTTCGACAAAGCGTCATATTACAACACTGTTGTCTCAATCCGGACTCAAGGATTTGAGAAGAGAAACAATTCAGAAGAAATACAGGAATTTTTCTTTCATTTTTGCCTCATATAATTTATCAACAGGATAAGCTCATACATATTCAAGAATCAAGAAAAACATATACTACCGTATTAGAAGAAAGGATGTCAGTGTCGATCACCTTACATGCTTTGCCTACATCTTCCTTCAGGATCGTTCGGATACAGGTTTACGATTTAAGTTACCTGATTGCTTCGAAATGATGCCTGGAAATACCTTCACACCAAATGCTTTAATAATTTGATCTTAATCGCGTCCTCCCAAAATTTATAATCACTGTTTTAGATCTCCTCTATGTCACGTAGAATAACCGTCGATCACGCAACGCCTCAATTTCGTCAATAGAAATATGATTCTTCTCCAACCATCTAGAAGATTCTTTCATTTTCTTCAATCACCCTTTAACCGCTCAAATCATGAATTTCGTTAAATTTTTAACAATTTTATGAATTGGGTAAATAATATTTTAACATATTGATTCAATTACTGATTTTATTAAACAAAGTTTACTTTCGTCTTTCACGAAAAACTTTAAACTTTCTTCCTGTTGGTGGGTCTACTTGATCCTTCGGACTAACATCACTTATTCTAATTCCATTCTTCTTTTAGGTCATTTTCTGTTTATAATAACAAGAACTTAAGTAGTAATTCGACAACCAAATTGTGAAACTTATTTTATGCAAAAAATTTCTAAAATTGATTAAGAAATATTTTTTTTCCGACATCTCATTTTAAAGTTTTGGAAATCAAATATTTGGTTGTCATTACTATATAAGTTACTTGCTATTTTTATGATTTACCCATGAAATCTCTAATTGAAAGGATGCCCATATAAGGGTCTCTTCACTTTGGTACCACTTCCACATTTCATCGGATTCAGCTCGCACTTATCAGTCGACGAAACTTCATTTACCGTTGTATATCATTTTATTCGCAATTCCACCGCAACACTGACATCTAGTACTATCTTTAACATTCTTGTCGTCGTCCTTGACGTTATATTTGCAATCACGCATGCAATTCGACGTTCCGTCTGTAGATAGGGTCGCATTTTTTTTCTAGTCTTACCTACACCTATTAAGGTAGCTATCATTCCTCGCGCAGCTCCCGATGGGTGATAAGAATCTTCTCGCAACAATGGTGCCTTCAAAACGTGCAATGTTGGTTCTTCATCAGCTTCCATCAACTGGTTGCCCCCGACGTGGAACTCGTCCTAATACCTAATTCTAAGTTAAATCGTAGCTTTTCTTATACAATTCCCACAAGAATCGATCGCATAATCTTCAAAACCACATGAAAAGTAGGGTAACATACCCCGTCTCCATCGATCTGTCGATTCCTCATTACTGTAGGATCTGAGAACTCAATATACCTATAGCGTTACGACATTCGCCTTACACTTCCCTCACCAATCCTGGCTTACCCATTCCGTATCGGATCTGTTAACCCTAATTCGCTCTCAACTCAACTTAGCATGAGTATGCCTAGGGTCTTTCCTATCCTGTACGACCTATCATTCCTATCTTACTCTCACCTATTCTTATTTCAGTGACGTATAACCTGCAGCTCTGATGCCAACTTGTAACAACCCAAATCCGGGGTCAAGATTTGGTGTCACGAAAACAGTCTTTACATAAAACAAAAGAATATTCAATTAACCCCTTGAATTCAGATCGTTTACAGGTTATGGTATGAAACAAGAATCTACCTCTTTAAAACTCACAATAACTATAATACAAGTGTAAATACCTTTAAACTAATGCCCGTGTCATATTCTTCTAACTTCTTCCACTTCTCGCAGCGGAGATTTCTCGAACTTGTGCTGTCTATCTAAGCTATTCATTTTTATCCTTACCTGTTTCTGGCAGAAATAAGAATTGACAAAGCAAGAGTGAGACAAAATTGCCCAGCAAATATATAATTTGAGTTCAAATATTAATAACAAAGGAAAAACTCCCGGACAAAATCTTAAAACAATTTTAAACAATTCTATTTATTTTGAGTGAGTGAGCGAATAAACGTTGGCTGTCACAAGCCTTTAACTAAAATCCAAAAATGACAAGCGATTCCCCGATTCATCTCCTGAATCAGGGTTTTGTCCGGTTTTGGAATCATAAAACCATTCGAGAGAGAATGCTGTTAATGGCGATCAACAACAAATTAGACTGGACACTAGTTCGCATCTATATTTTGCTGATCAGTCAGAATATAATGCAGATCTATATCTCAATATATAGATCCAGTCGGGTCCCCAGGCACTACGGCCCATCTCGAGGCACCAGTCATATCCCGGTCCTCGGGATTAAGTAGAACTCAATCCCTAAAATATCACTATCCAGCCCATTGATTATTTTGATGTCAAATCATTTTGAATTCAAAACATCCCAATTCAGGGTTCGCAAATAACCCGAAAGAATGGGTATTTGTTCAAGAGAGCAATCGAATTATAGGAACAAGAATAAAAGAACATGCATAATCAGAGTAATTGCGGCGAAATGTAAAGCATTTAACTATTCTGAACTTAGAATAGGAACGAAAAAATAATTGCAGTAATTTAAAAGAAAATCAGGAATGCTTGAAGTATTTAAAAGAAAAATCCAGAATTCTTGCCTCGATAAGCTTTAACCACTATTATCAGTTGACTTTTAAATTACCTTGAACGTTTGGCTTTATCGTCCAACCAATATCCTATTCTGGATACAATCCTATCCTTCGCGTCCTTCAATTGGAATCTTGTTGAGTCTGATAATTAATCACTGATCATTCCTAGTCCAACGTCAAATCTCGGGTCTTCCGACTAGGATCTACAGGGTTGAAATATCCTAATTCAGATAATCATTTCGTTTGACTTAACACCACCATCATATTCTACCCATACGCTTTTGTAACCCAGCTCGTATTTATATGCATTATCGAGATACACATATCAGTTATGGTTCACATTTTCGAAATCCGGTTCGGTGTTTATTTTCGGAAAATACGTATACTCGTCGTTTTGGAAAAATAGGTAATCATTTATCTATAAATTATTTTGTCTCAATCGTAATTAAGTTCGTATAATATAACTATATATATAGTTATTCGACATCTCCGATAATTATAGGTTACGTTCCCGTATTTTCGGAATTAATTTCCCGAAAATCGGGCAGCATCTCCTTTGTTTATCGGTCTACCTGTCGAATCAATCCGACGTCAATCAGAACAACAATCCAATCACAACAACAACATCCAACCACCATTCGCAATCCCAATTCACCGACACAATTCAGTTATTTATTATTTTCATTCGTATTTTTATTCGTATTATTTTATTTTATTAGTATTTTTCATTTCACAATTAATTTTTACCAAACTAATTTTATTTAATTAATAAATGTAGGACTCAGATAAAAATCATCATCGCCCACCGTCGGCTCGCCGAGGCTCATCACCGACGGCGGTAAAAATTCGCGGGTACCTGTATAAATTGGGTTTCCAACGAGAATATTCACCGATTAAATATTATAATTCCATGCAATTTATTTATATCACGAAACAATTATCAACCAAACCCTGCAGAATTAATAAAATAATAATATCAGAAGTAAGCGAATCACAGTAATAGGCAACACAACTGAAACCAAATAGATACACGCGCCATACACGCGCGCCTAATTGGAAAACAGGGAAAAGGGGTCGCCTCGCCGGAGTTAGGCCGGCGGCAACCGGAAAGTACTTAAAAGAAATAACAACCAAACAGGGTTAATACCTCCACACAGACACACACGCACACTGGACACACGCACACCACAATAACACACACAAACGCGCACAAAATGCGCGTATATACAGACAGATGGCCGGAGAATCGAGCAGCATACCGGAACAAAGGTGGCGCCGGAATAATTCACCGAAAAACGGAGAAAATGTAGGGTATAAGAAAGAGAAGAAAAAAGAGTAAAGAAAGGAAGAGATTAAAAAAAAGAAAAGGAAGTACAGAGAGATTTGAGAGAGATTGAAGAGAAAGAGAGAGAGAGAATTGCGTCGAGAGAGATTGATGGAGGCAGTGGCAATTGTTATGGCAGGATAAAGAAGGGAAAAAGAAAAAGAAATGAAGCCCTTATCTGATTTTTACTCTGTAATTACAGATTCAATGAATAATTTACGGGTAAGATAACCCGAAACTTTTTTGAAAATAACTTTAGAATTTCCGGGGTAGTTAAATACTACTCCCTCTGTCCCTTTCAATTGTTTACATTTTTTAGAGAGTCTCCGACACGCATTTTTAGGTGCATATAAAGTATAGTTCTGTAATTTTCTTTACAATTTTGTTTTTCTGAATAAAAATTAAAACACTCAACTTTTATTCAGAAAAAGAAAATTGTAAAAAAAAGTTACAGACTATACTTTATATGCACCTTAAAATGCGTGTCGGACACTCTCTCAAAAATGTAAACAATCGAAAGGGACGGAGGGAGTAATAAATAAAATGTTCAAAAAAAAAAGTTTATAAACCATTTTTGGGATCGCATATCAAACCCGTATTTTATGAGTTAACGAATACACGTGCGGTTAAATACAAGTCAAAAATATTTTGAAACAATTTTAAAATTCTCGAAATATTTAAAAGTTAATAAAATAAAATTTTCATGATTTTGGAAGCATTCTAGAATTAGATACTGATTTTACAATTAAATACAATCAGAAAATTTTTCAGAGATAAATAATCAATAAAATATTGATTTCTAAATTTTATAAACTCCTAAAAATAAGAAATAAAATTATAGAGCAACAAAAATAATTTTAAAAACAATTTTAGCATTTATAAGAATAATTATTCAGTAAAATTACTTAAAAATGAATTACATTCATGTAGCTCGATAATTAATTATAAAATTAATCTTCGCATCCAACAAACCACAAACAATTAGTAATACAGCAAAGCATAGCTGACAGAACCATTACATATTTTATTTATTAATAATTCGATAATTACAATTACAGATCGGATCCGAAAATAGGTTACTTAGCCGTTATGTAACTAAAAAGACGATACAATTTTAATACCCGATTTGGATAATTATCAAAATAGACCTTCTTATAAAACTCTTTATACAAAAATAAGGTAATAATGTCTCGTTTTTTGAGAATATGGATTCTTATCGATATATAAAATGATTTGCCTATTGAAAATTTCTAGGGCTGAGCAAAACCGAACCGAAACCGAAAAAACGAACCGTGCTAATTCGGTTCGGTTCGGTCCTAAAGTTTTCAGAAATTCGGTCTATTCGGTCCGAACCGAATAGACCGAATTAAAATTTAGTTCGGTTCGGTTCTTTTCACAATTATTCCGGTCCGGACCGAATAGACCAAATCATAAATACTATAATTTTGTATTATATATATTTTACATATATCTTAAAAATTATAATTAAAATTTTTAATTTGTAATTATATTTATGGATTATTAGAACTCTACATATCACATTACTTTAATTATATTTTAAAATTTATAATTTGTGATTTAATTTATAATGCAATTTTATCTTTGAAAAAAATTTCGGTCTATTCGGTCCAAAACCGGACCGAACCGAATTATTTCGGTTTGGTTCGGTCCGGTCCATAATATAACTTCGGTCCGGTTCGGTCCAAGAAAAAATGACTATTCGGTTTTTCGGTCTATTCGGTTCGGTCCGGTTTTGGACCGAACCGACCGAATGCTCAGCCCTAAAAATTTCACACCGGGACTCGTACATGTCAAACCGTACCCCGGATCGAAAAAGTCAAAACACGAAAAGTGTTCAGAATTATCATATTAAGTTAGAAAGGAGTTTTCGGAAGAGTTTCGGGTTGTAGAAACGTAAAAACGATCTGATTCTGAAGATTAATTTTATAATTATGTAAAATAATCTTTATTAATTCTATAAATCCTTATAAAATCATATGGTAATCCAAAAATTACTAGAAAATTACCAAAATTATCTATAATTAATTCTGGATAATTAAAAATTAAAATATCCACATTTTCATCAGAAATAAACATCCAATATTCATATCAATTATCAAATAATTCACTAAAATTCACATAAAAATCTTATAATAATTATTTACTGATAAAAATTACATAATATTTCCCAGACGTTACATGTACCGAACCACTTCTTTGAATTATGATAGCATGTTCGTATATCGATCTTTTTAATATTGTTGTCGCCTTGATATGTTGTTGTGAATATTCTGATTTTAGATTGAGATTATGCAAATGTCATCCCTATAAACTATAAAACCTCATATGCTTTCATAATGTATTCTCTCTTGATTAACCGCTATTCTTTGTACTCTTACACCTTCGATTTACCGACTCTTTACATAAACCCTTGCAATCATACCCATTTTTTGTCACTAGATATATTCCCTTACATAACCCTCAAACTTGAAACCTCTATCTTGTGGAACAACGTTATGACTCTTTTTCAATATTTTCTTCCTTGGTTATCAACTCATTGCTGATTATCCTTGAAAACCCTAGTCACATCATTCTGATAAGAGTTTCGTAACTCGGAATCCTTGGTTGATGATTTAATTCCCTTTGTATAGATCTTTATTAAGTTCTCCTTGGCATCAGTTTTATAAAAGGTAATTGCTCTTTAAATAAAAGAATGTTTTCTTGAGATTGGTGAATTGGACTAAGACGCAAGTCCCTTTCACACTTATTATGTTAGGCTTAAAAGATACCTAGGGATCCCAATAAATTGTTAAGAACCCAGCGAGGTTCGGGATTGCTTCGCAGCTAATCATCGGCTGCAATCTGTAGCGTCATAAAATGATTTTGAGCAATGTTTTGGTTACAAATGTTTTGACCAGAATAATGATGCCATACACCTCAATTTCCAGATATAAATTTCTATGTTGTTAAATTCTATTTTATGTTATACCTTGTTGAGCGTTTGGCTCACTTCTTTCTTTTCAATTATGTCATTTCAGCTAGCAAGTATGGTTAGATTCAAGCAGACTGCTCGTAAGTCTACCGGTGGAGATGCTGAGGCTTATGTGAGAGCTCAGGTAGCATAATTGGCGTTGTGTGAGGACACGTAGCTTCAAATATATGTTGTAATAGTTGTAGTTGGGACTGTTCAAACCCTGAACCTTTACGATCTTGGATTCTGTTGTCAACAGCCGTTTGTAATAACTTTGTATTTATTCAGTTATATTTTGTTAGTGTACTTTGGGGCTATGACAAAGAAGGCTTGGCAGTGCAACGCAGACCGCCTTTTGCTCCTCCTTCCATTTCCATATACTATGTTTCATATGTACGCGGGCTTATTTGTAACAGCTACTACTACTTGTGGCTTACTACTAACCAATTTAAGTCATAAATAGAAATATATTTCTAAATTGTGATGACTTACCGGAATAATAACACAAGGATAATAAGTCTTGCATCAACAAGTTTCATCATTTAGCCCCCAAAATAATTATGTTTTAAACATGACATACCTTTATCTTTGATGATCAATTCTAAAGCATACAAAATACTAGATCAATTCCAATTCATCCAAACATGCATATAACGACCAATATATAGTTTTATTAGAACGGCCGAAATACTAAATTACATGAATACTCAGGTAACCAACAACTTAAATCGTTTATCACTCAAACTTATTATTATAATTAAAGATCGATCTGAATCCTTTAATACTAGACATTAAATGTTTAAAAAATACTTAGACTATCGCCCCACCATCGAAAGCTTAATTATCCCAGAATTGGGATCGATCCACCTGCGCTCATGATTTTTTGTTGTAGCTGCACATAACAGAGATAATATATTCTTTAAAAATAGAGTAGCAGAAAGGACAACAACAAAAAAATCAAAAAAGAATAATGGAATTTCTAAATGCAAAAAGCTTTGCCAATTTCAATCATATATATATATATATATATATATATATTGTAAAAAATTTCTAAAGCATTTTACTTCATAAGAAATATATTGAGTGCTATAATGCATTTCTCTTATGTACAGAAAACCCTCCAAACCAATCTATACTCTTTATTAATAAGCAAAACCATGTATAATTTGGTGCGAAAAGTACCAAAGTACCAAATTTTGGCACTTACCTGACATAAGTTGACTTCTATTCTCTATAAACTTTGTTTTTAACACAGGACTTCTCTTCTTTGTAAATTACAAACACGAATTGAATTATATTCTCTGTAAACTTTCTTTATTTATAAATTATATTAAAAATTTATTAAATTACATTAAATTAAGTAAAATAACATAAATTTACTTTTATTTTGAAAAACTACAAACCGCAAAGTAAACAATTAACACGAATTGACTTCTATTCACTGTGAACTTTATTTTCTAGAGTATTAGTTAGTGTCAAGTGTCAGTTTACTTTTAAATTGGATAATATTATTTAAAAAATAATTAAGTAATAGCAAATGACTTTAGTAACATTTATTAACTTTTAAACTGAAAATTATTGATTTAACGATCGTATTTGTTACTGTCCATCTCAACGTTTATTTACTTAAAATTAAAAAAGATATTTTAACAATAACAAATTTATGGGCTGTATTTAGATTATATTAAGTAATATTAAATTAATTTTAATAACATATATTTACTTTTAATTTGTAAATTAATTCTTATCGATAATTAGGTAATATTAAATAAACTGTATTGAAAAGGCTAATTATAAGATAATTATCAAATAATATTAATTAATATTAAATTATCTAAAGAACATATATTTGGTTCATAAAAAAGAGATACAATTCATTTCACAAAAATAAAACTAATATGTTAGATTTCCATATCAAGTGAAACAATGAAAAAATAGAATTATAGTGGAAAATTTAATAACTTGTTCGATTCTTTTTAACCACATAACTATTTTTTGCAAGTACCAATTTAATATTTGATATTAATATATTAATTTTAATTCGTGTTTCGCACAGATTATGAATAATTCTCTACAAATATTAATTCGATATTTTTAGTCTCGGTCCCGTGTTTTGGGTTATCAACTATCAACTATCTATACTAATAAGGAAACCATGTTTAGGTCCCAAATATTGGTACTCACTAAAAAATTATGCAACTATTTTTAAAATTTTATGTAATAAAATCTCAACTGACAAAAATTAACTTCTACAATCTGTAAATTTTATTTTCCTTCAATTTTTATTTGTTGCTGACCATCGAAGCGTCGGTTTACTTTAAAATAATCATAGTAATAAGTTAACATGTCAGATTTGTATAGGTAAATAATTAGGTGCATGCATAACTAAAACTATACGGTGAAATTTTAGAGTTACACTTAACTTTGATTTTTTTAACTACATATTTTAATACCATTTTATCTATTATATTTAGATTTGTATTTTGTACGGATTATGAGTTTCAGTTTTATACAAATAATAATGTGATAATATTATTTTTAATTTCGGGCCCCGTGCGAGTAAAATATAAAGTAAGTTACTAACAAGTTCAAATTTACATAATAAGTTATTAGTGTGAGCATTAGTCTGACAAGTCTAGAACACAGAGCACTACTAAGTATATGAATAATTATAGGTGTTATAACTCGACATTTCAAAAAGTACTGTGATAAATTTCAAAACTTGAATGTCTCGCACTAGTGAGTGACCCATCCGATTAGAATAATGATCTTAAGCTCTGGAAAAGATGAACAAAGATGTCTGCTAAAATCACAAAAAGGAAAATGACGAAGCCTAGCTTGAAATGAAAGAAATGTACTTACACTACAAACTGTCTGCAGCTTGTTCTTGATAAAAACATACTCTTCTTTCATTTTTGGGAGGCATTGGAGACAACTACAACAAAGACAACTTTGAGCCATTACAATATATCAATAATATAATTAGGCTGCAAATTACTAATGACAACAAAACTGATTAATGACACCAGGGACAACATTTTAGAACAAAATTGTGTACACATTTTTAGCATACTTTTCTAATTAAATATTAGGATGACAACCACGACTGCATGCAAATATCTCACAAGTTTTCATGCAAATGTTATTTCCTTTTTATGAAAAGGCGGAAGGGATCCAAACCTGAACAAAAGACTATGATGTACCACTGAGAATCTAAAAACTAAATTAATAACCAAATTTATATGTACACCGAGTACTCTAACTAAGTAATTTATATTTGGGAAATATGTCAATTTTCACAAATTGAGCACATTCACATCTATTTTAGCTAAACAAATCTTGATGTACGGACATTCAGCGAATTCATTCCTTCTGGCTAAATTGGTTGGATTTATGACATTCTTAAGACTTCCATTATAGAAAAGCACTAATAATCTAATCATGCCTAAGGAAAACATAGAAATTATGTCCATTATAACGAGGGTGAGTTCCTACCCGCTAACTAATGTGCATAACGTCAAACTTGTGCAAATTTACTGTATCAACCTTATTTTACTCTATGAAATTGATACACAATCGAGTTGTTAATATTAACATTGGAACAAATTTAATTGTAAATTTTGAATTTTGTTATTATAGTAAAAGTAGGAGAAAAGTAAAACTCACGCTTCATAGTTGTGAGTACTGTAATGATCTTCAAAGGCAAGGCATAGAGTTGTCACCTTTTTAGCGCCAATGCTGTTATTCAGGAAAGAAATATGATTAGTTAGATGTATTCTTAATTAATATTAGCTTATGAAGTTGGTTAGTAATAGACACCTTCACATTTACATAAATTATTTTATGAAAAGTATTTTTAATGATAAAAAACATATCTAAATATCTACTCAACCATATTTGAATTTTTTAGGTGCATTATGTTAAATAAAAATTATGTTACATATTATCACTAGAATAAATAAATAGGGGATGACCTCATGCTTGAACCCTTCAACCTGTGAAAAGCATCATTGAGTTCCCGATTGACATTTTTCTGCTCACTGTTAAATTAAATAAACTATTTTTAAACCTAAAATAAATAAATTAAAAAAATAAACATAAACAAATAACAGAAAGAAACTGACATTGCAATTTCCAGCTTGTGTGACACACTCTCCCAAACATTATCAAAACCATTCTCAAGAACTGAAAGAAATTGTGGATCATCACTGACAAGTTTCTCCTTTTGTCTTTTGCATGTCATTAAATTGGCGATCAACGGTTTTCTGTAAACAAATCAAGAAACAACAATCCACCATAATAAATCCAAAATGGTATAAAAATCAAGTAAAATTCCCAGAAGCTAGCATCAAAGATTAGTCACATAAGCATTTTTAGGGTGAAATTAAATATCTATAGAAAGAAATTTTTCAAAAATAAGAAAACTATAAAACCAAATGACCTTGCGATACAGAGATTTTACAAACTGAACATATTGTCGCTGGAGTTGTTTAAGGGAGTCAATTATCACCTAACTTTTAACTAGTTCAAAGGCTTCGATTTCTAAGCTCTTGCTACTTAATAATTAGTTGCTTTTATTGGAAAATGACTCACAGTTATGTTACTAATTATATTTTTAACATCTTATGTTACTCATAATAAATGCTTCAGTTTTAGCACGTAGAATTTGCTAAATATAGTACTCCTCAAATAAGTAGTGAGTAGGTTTGGTGAAATATAATTAAATGTATGCCAATATAGTTAGTTAGCTGACAAACTAATGGTGTAAACAAGTCCGGATTAACATCATTCTATTGGGCCCATCCAAATGCCTGTCTCTCCTCCTTGTGTATCTTCTCCATATCATTTCATATGTATTGAAGATTTAAGCTTAGGAGTAGAAGAATGAACATGATTTTTTTCATGTAAAATACAATGGCACGAAGTAATGATAGTGTTTTGTAGCCTAAAGCATCTAACTCAGTAACATAAAAAATATTTTGTTATAATATAATCAAAATTTAAGACAAAGTCAATTTCAAATTATTAATATTTGATAGCTGGCACCATAACTAGTCTTATATAAAATCACCACAAATCAACATTCTAAATCACCTATAACTCAGTCACGTAAATATGCTATATAAAATCATTATAAACTTTCCGATCAGATTCTCTAGAGCAAGTACAATGCATACCTATATTTATTCTTATAACTATAATGTAATACTAAAATCATAAAATTCAACTTCAATATATAGCTAAATGCATAAATAGATATTTGGTCTTATATTTAAGACCAAGAATGTTTGTAGTCATCCTTGTCATATCATAAAATAATTAATAATGAAATACAAGGAGGTTCACTTTAAATTAAAATGAATGAGTTAGGATAAAATTTTAGGTAATTATGGAATTATTTGGTTGTAAGATACAACTAGCATCAGAATTGAAGTGCTATTTTAACACGAAAAAGTTTAAGTGTTATTTTAGCACCATAAACCACTTTTTGATCCATACACTACTAGAAATATGGGATCAGACATCGGTTTAGAACCGATGTTAAAAAAAATCTGAACCGATGTCTTCGCGTGTGATGTTAAATGTCATCAGCCTTTGACATCGGTTAACAGCCGATGTCTATTACAGTGTTATACATCGATTTTAAGATTAAATGTGATGTCTTTGCAACAAATTTCAGCATATATTACACTATTTTTAGGTGAATATGAGTATATTATGAGGTATTTATCCATTAAAACGAGAAATCTACAAGCTCTAAAAGTCATTTATTAAAATTCTTTTGAACAAACCGATGTGAAATGCTAGATGAGACATCGGTTAGATTAGTTGCCCGATGTGAAATGTTTGATCAGACATCGATTATATTAGCCTCCCGATGTGAAATGATGGATAATACACAGGTGTTCTTCACGAAACCGATGTTAAATCTTTTTATTTAACATCAGCCAATTTCTCTAACCGATGTGATTTGACTTAATATAGATTGAGTTTCTTTTCGGAACCGATGTCAAATGACTATTTCACATAATTTTTTAGTTCTTTTTTGTTTAATATTATTTTACCTGATGTCTTCTGTACATTTTTTACATCGATTTACATTAATCATTATGATGTTAATGTTCTGTAAATTGCATGCCATCCTGGTACTATTTACAGCCACAGGGAACCAATTGCATCTACAACCAAAAAAAACAAACAATGTTAACATCCCAACAAAAAACATCCAAAAACATCCAATAGAAACATAAATATAAATTGATAGAAAATTTCTTAACATTCACTACAATAAACTCAATTCGTACATATATTCAATTCTAAAATAAACATCCCAACTAAAAATAATAAAACCCAAATTCCCTAGTTATTACATCCGATATTATAAACATCTCTAATGCTTGCAAGTACCACTAACTGCATCATGATGTTGTGCAATTGCCAAAGTATCAGCTAAAACTGTCAGTTGTAGGCAGCCTGCTTGACTTCTTCCCTTAAAATGTTATAACAGTGAGTATGTGTGTGTATAGATCTGTTGGCTTCTAATCCAACCTGTGACAGTAAGAGTGGCGGTCACAGCAGATTTGTTTTATTGATTTTCATAAAAGATAGATCAAGAAGAATTATAATTACCTCTAATCAAATACATAAGGATCAGCTGCATATGGATTCAGAGATCCTTCTGAGAACAGATCACCTATAAGAAACAGTGAACAAATCAACCGGGAACAAATTTTGCTAGAATGTCCAAATATACAGCTTCTGTTTGGAGGAAATGCTGAAGATAACCAATCAGAACTGTATAGCATTTAATACTACAAAACTAACAAAGTACATTTTATAATTTGCATCTCCGAAGTTCAAGGATGATACTGCTCCCAAGACGAGTCCTCCAACTTGAGAAGTAATTGGCTGTCTAAGAGACTTTAGTGACTTATCAACTACCAAGAAGAATACACAGGTCCACAAACCACAGTCATAACTTTTGTTACAGTAATTGGCTAATTACTTTTTTTGCTAGTCAATGAATTTCAAATTTGCTGACCTGACAATATTTGCAACATCATGGTCATATTCCTTTTCGTTTACTCCAACGACATATGTTGGAATATCAGCTCCTTTGGCTGGTGCAATGATAATAACTTTCTTGGCACCTGCTTGAATGTGTTTCCCAGCACCACCAGGGCCATCCACAAACACACCTGTCCCCTACAATTCATATAATCCAGTTAGTAAAAAAAAGTTCTGTTTTATGATAATCAGAATTTTAACAGAATATGATATCTGAAGTAGGGACAGTTCCAAAATTAAATGAAAACAAATATGGTACTCTTAAATCAAACAGATACCTCGATAACAATGTCAATTCCAAGCTCTGCCCATGGAAGCTGCAGAGGGTCTCTGTTGGAGACAACCTTGATGAGCTTTCCATCAACACTGATGGTTTCATTGTCTACTTTTTGAACATCGGCCTTGAAAGTACCCAACATAGAGTCATACTTCAGCAAGTGTGATGCCTGCACTTGCAATGCAAATTAACTAGTCATCAAACTGTTAACAGATGTTACTATGCCAACTAATAAATTAACTTTCAGGAATCATCATAGTATATATTAGAACTATAAAAATACCACCCACATTCTTGACACCACCACCAAAACCATTGATTGCAACTTTCAATTTGGCAACTGTCTCTCCTTTAACAGGTGACGTTCCTGTAGTCTAATTCAAGAAAAGCAACAGAAAACATTACTGATATTGTCATTTAAGAAGAGAATTTTTATAGTCATGCATTGTCAAAATCATGGTTTGTTAAGTGTATGAAGGATATCAGAGAATAAATTTATTACTAACCCAAACTATAAGTATTTATGATTTGTAAATATGTACAGAATAGTCTAACCTTAGAAGTAAGTTGGGCAGCCACCACATCAAAGAAAGACCCTTCCCTAGCACTCCTAGAGTATGTAAGGGAAACACTGGATTGAAGCCCAGAAAATTCAGCTACATCGAGTCTCTACACAAAGAAAACGCAACTAAGAAATCCAGAAAACTAAAAAACAAATAATTAACTGCTTTATGCATGCTAGTAAAGTGAAAGAGAGAACCTTGGAGAAGCATTGAGTAGGGTAAAATCAAAAGTTATGACTGTGGTTTGTGGACATGTGTATCCTAAATTTGTAATTTAAGAAGGATGCACTTCCAACAACATATGCACAAAAAGAGTGAAGTGCGAGAAAATTACCTGACTCATACCAGGCAAGATAACATCTGCAAGTTCATCATTGATTGATAGAGGCAGTGCCGGCATCCGGCTCATTACCTATAAGAAAAACACCATATATACATATTTGTCTATAAATTGATTACTTCTGTATCACAATACAGTTTTCTGTATCAAAAAAATAGTGTAGGTATATATAATTCATATATAATACATAAAATACAAGTATTGTATAACTCCAATTAGAAAGAAAAAAAAAGGCCACTTGTTGCTCGCTTGCCTTCCATCTAAATATAATTTTTATAATTTCCATCTAAATGTAAATCCCTATGAGAGTGATTTAATCCTTATACTTTTCATCTAAATGTAATCCTCATTGAAGTCACTTCAACTACATATACTATCTAAAAGTAGTGTGATCATAATTCATCAAGCATAATATACTATTCAAATATGGTGTGATCATAATTAAGTATAATTCAGAGTACCTATATTCGAAACAAATATCAAAAAGGGGGAATGAGAATAATTACATGAGAGTCGAAATGGAGCACGTAATATTTAGCAAGGGCAATAATGGCATTGAGAGTAGCAGCACTGGAACCAATTCGACAACCCTGAGGATCAGGAACAACAAGAGTAATAGTAGAATGAGCAATACGAGCAAGACGCTTAGCACGGGAAAGCTTCCACTCATAGGATGTAATGGTTATTTTGTCTTGTTGAGCTAGTTTTATGATACGGCTCATCAGTAAGTGTAGACTGTTTCCCGTATAGGAAGTGTATAAATTTGAGACATCCTTCTCTGGTTCAGCTACTTTGCAAATTCTTGCAGAATCAATTACCTGCCCCACGTCACAAGAAATATCTGATAGGTGGATATTAGTGTCATTTACTTGTCCATTTGCTCCAACAGCTTTAACCCTCTGATTTGTTCCTCTGAAAATATTAAAGACAAACGTTTAAGTGAAGGTGTAGCTACAATTGAATCAACATTAGAGAGAAACTTATTACCTAAACAATGATTTTTGGCTTTTTTGTTTTACAAGTGAGCTTCCTTTGCTAGGCCCATTAACTATTACTAAAGGGAGTGAGTCTGTTGAGCATGTGGATGAACTATCATCTATTACTGATGGACATTTTCTTTTTTCGATTTATACAGATAAAATACCACTAATCCCACTGCTATTGGCTACTGTGGTAAGATTAATTTCTGAGGTGTCAGTATTTCAATTAACGGGGCTAGATTCTCTATGTTCAGAATTGGCCTGAGGTAATTCAAGAGAACAATATATTGAATCCGACACATCAGAAACATCTTACCTCTCTACTTGGAGAGAGGTTGCTCACAAGACTGGAAAATGGGTGAACATAACATATATAGCATTTAGCAAAGGCAGCTATACCTTAAAAATTCAAACTTTAAAATTCCAAATTATGCTCTATAGCTCTATTAGTCCGGATTTAAGAATATCACATAATTAAATACACATTCTTCCAAAAATAGAGCAAAAATATAAAAAAAAAGGACAATCCATAATAAAGAAACCACATTAAATGCAAACACAAACAAGCACAAAAGAAACCCCCAAAGAACAGAACATAAAACCCCATAAAATGTTTCTTATATACATGCACAAAAGAAAAGATATAAAAAGGATATACTGTTTCTTACATACGTTTCTTACTAGTTATATCGTAAAAAAGAGGGATATAGAAGAATATCTTACAGAAAGTTCCAAGGCTCCAAATCTGTGAATCTCCTGATGCTCCAAAACCTCAAAGTTCCAGAGCTCCTTTCAAGCCCCAAATCTTCTACTAAACTATATCTTACTAGTTTTGTAACACCCCCAGATCCGGGGTCGGGGATCCGGGTCGTCACGGTCTTTCTTTCCACAATATCACTTCACTTAATTAATAATAAATAACCTTATGCTGTGACCCCACACTAACACACACCACAACCCGTTATAGTCTCAGAGATGAAATTTAAATAAGTACAAGTCTTTGAATCCACAATTTAAAAGTTATTACAACCCAAAATGATTACTTGATAAATTTACAGTTAATTGCCATTATCTGCCACAAGTTATAATTATACATAATTGATTCTCAAAAGTAGATGGTCTGATCTACAATAGATCTACCTCTGCAGCTATAGCAGCTACAACATCAACGGGAAGACGCGGGACGCTTCCCACGTGCTTGCGCTGGGTCTGCTGGAGTCTGGCCATCTTTCCTAACTGTTGTTGTGTGATGAAGAAATAAAGCAAGGGTGAGCAGCAAGCCCACCAAAATAATATGTATAATGATTTACAATATATGAGCCTACTCATAATACTCATGAAAGTCTTGGTCAAAAGAAATAAACCAAGTTTGATATCTTAATGCGATGAAGTCGCAAAATATTCAGTATATATACATATATACTTTTCAAAATATTGGAAGTCCTCTTCCATGCATAATATACACAAAATCCCAGTGTATAACTGTATATATAAAAAAATATCGTTGCAAGGTGATCTCATACATCTAACCTTGTCTCAACGTTTTTCTGAAAATCTTTGTCATTCATAAGACAATTATTAACTAGATATAAGTTTAAAAGATGAGGTTACCAAATACCCCAATATACTTATATCTTTCCCAATACTACTTGAACTACCACCGTTCAAGTTATAATCAGTTTCAAAAGTTCATCACATAGATGAGACTACAAGACAAGATTTGAATAGATTCAATCTTTGAAATATTATTGAATGAAAAAGTTATGAGATACTTTATTTAGTCCCGATATATATATATCCACATATATATATCTCTAAAACATTTCCTGGAACCTCTGTTATGTAAAGTATGAACAGAGTTGCAATATCCAATGAATTTGGAAGGAAAAGAAAACCTTTGGCATAAACCAGATATCTTGCTGATCAGGCAAAGATACCCATAAGTAACCTTTTCTACTAGTAGATGGACGAATTCCCCACTGGTCATCACCCTGGTCGCATTAGGACCTTATGCTGGACTGCCACTCAGCCACTTATGCATTTGATGGACTCCCACTGAGCCACTTACACTATCATGGACGCCCACTGAGCCCATGTTGCTTATGCCGACTCAATAGATGGACTTACTTCCCGAACGTTGGGTAAGTAATCAATTCATTTACCAAAACTGCAACCTTGTTGCGAATATAAAATACACCATAGAGTCGGATCCCTTAGATTTTTGAGCGAGTATTCAAGTCCCCTTAAAATGGAAGATCTTGAATTTGAAAACAAGTTTTGGGATCCGCTCTACCCTTTTTAAATTCATTTTGAAGACTCGAAAACATTTTTAAGAATGTTTGGAGTAATGCTGATTTATAAAATAAATCAGTCCCAATATGAAAGGAATATCTGAATATTATTATTTAAATAATATTCCCATAAAGAATAATCTTTATAAAAATAATTGAAGTAGAAGTATTAAAACTTATACTTAAAACGAGTATTAAATAACCAAAGATATACTTATATGAAAGTACTATCTTTATTTGAATAATCGAAAATAAGTTTGATTATTGACACCTTATTCTTTAATAAAATAAAGAATATACCTCAGCAAATAATCGGAGTCATAGATCCTCAAATAAATATTCAATAATATTCATTAAATAATATAAACTGAGTCATAAGCCCTCGAATGAATATTCAAATAATATTCAATAAATAATATAAAAGAGTCATAAGCCCTCGAATGAATATTCAAATAATATTCAGATAAATAAATAAAAGGAGTCATAAGTCCTCGAATGAATATTTAAAATAATATTCAGATAAATAAATATCTGGAGTCATAAGTCCTCGAATGAATATTTAAAATAATATTCATTAATAAAATAAAAGGAGTCATAAGTCCTCGAATGAATATTCAAAATAATATTCATTTAATATAAAGGAGTCATACGCCTTCGAATAATATTCGAAATAATATTCAATAATAAAATAAAGTTAAAGTAATCGAATAAACCTTATTCGATTAATAGTTTTGAAAACTATGACCATATATATATATATAAGTATATATATATATATATATCCATATATACAAAATCTACTCGGGATCCTCGACTCCCGGTTTTAGAAAATATTTCCACCTTTGGGTCCCTATACTAAGGGTATACGCAAATACCGCTTATCTCTAGCATAGGTATTATGCAACGAATAAGCATTTGAACCAACAGATATATAAATCAAGAATACGAAACAGGCATGCATATATATACCATATCAGCATGCTTCAATATATCGCAACATTTGCTAATTAACCAACATGCATCTATCGCAAGATAATGCATATACATATATTCATCACAACAACAGTATAACGGGTAGAAAACTTGTCTGAGCGACTGGGGTTACGAATGGCTCGGGACGAGTCTGGTAACCTATAAACAACAAGTAAGTTGGAATTAAACCAAAGTCACTTGTAAATCTATACTTTAACTAACTTAGACTCTAACGCTTGTTTTGCGCTCACTGATTCGCTTAAGTCACTCGGGTACCCTCGGCTCCACCATTTTTAATAATTTAACCTTTACGAGTTTTAAAGCGATTCCTTCGCGAGTGTCTTACCAACTGCCTAACACACTTACCATAAATGTTTCATACATTAATTAACCCTTTTTGGTCTTTAACCTATGTTTCAAAGTAAGGCGCGGGAAAAAGTTTCGTTCGCGAAACGCCGTTACTTGAAACGGTCGTTTCTCCTAAACCGTGCATCGGAATCGAACGAACTACATATCAAAACGAAGCTCGTAACATGAGCTATCTAAACATGGCAGTGGTCATAATCTAGCAGGGGGTTCTCGGGTCCTAATGCTATGCACAAAAATAGTCCAAAGAAAATCGGACGTTACGACGGCTATGTTTACGCGATTACCAATATTTATACCACTCCAATTCTTTACCAATTCACTACAAACCACCCAACCATCATCAATACATCAAACACAACTTATATCAAGGCAAAGTCAGTCCATAATCTCAAGGTTTTCCAACTTATTCAACCACAAACATGATCTACTAACCATAACTTAAGATTCATTAACCATTAACCAAGATTCATATCCAAAATCACCACAAATCCAACCAAACTATCTAACATACATGGATCTTGCTATACATACATGGATATTTCTATATATACATTAATCCATCCATAAACTCATCAAAACTCAAAGTTCAAACTATAAGTTAAAGGTGAAAGTTGTTTTTTACCTCCTTGAAGCTTCCTAACACAACCCAAGAGCTTTGAATGCCTAAAAGAACCTTGATCCTTGCTTGTATAACCTTAATCTTTCATAAAAATTCAAGAAAACTAAAGTTACTTCTTGAAGGTTACTATTCATCATCTTATTCCTTGATTTATTGGAAGAGATTGTGAAGGAATTAGGAGCTTAAACTTATAGCATATCCATATCTATGTACAAGGAAGCTTAGATAATTACCTTGTGATTTAACAATGCCTGGAACTTGATTTTTGAAATTCTTGCCCTTGAAAAAGATGAAAAGCCGAGAGCAAGATGATGAGAATGAAATGATTTTGTGTTTTTTGATTTGTTTGGCTTAGCTTGGTTGTTTTTTGTTTTGTTTTTGGTTAATTACCTTAATAACCTTATATTTGTGTGGTTATAAACCAACCACACCTCCTCCTTCCCTATGTCATGCTTACATCACATTGCTATGTCATCCTCCCTTCCTTGTCCTCTTCTCATTGGTTGGGTGACATCACTTCCTCTAATCCCTTTGCTTAACTTCCTAATTGTTTGCCTAATGACCGCTGATCTGTTATACGGTTCGCTTAACTTTCGTTTTCGTTTATCGTTTGAAGGATCATACCCGGGATTTTATTACTTAGGTTCCCTTAACCTTTCTCAATACGTTATATTCCTTTTTATGATCCTCTATCATAATCCTTTAATTTAAATCCTTTTTATCCTGTTACCTTATACTCAATTCTTTCCGCATCTAGGGTATTTCCGGGAAAATCAAAGTGTTCGGAATTGGATTCTGACGATCTTTACATACACTTATATCCCATATAAAGTACTAATAAAATCTCAGAATATCCATATCAGAACCCCTACATAGTGTGGCATGAAAAGTTTTCTCATTCAGCAAAAACACTATTCATAAGGGTTTCAAAATTTCTCAAAAATTGGGGTTATTACAGTCTCCCCTCCTTAAAAGGATTCCGTCCCGGAATCAGATAGAAAACAAATGGGGATACTTTCTTAGCATTACACCTTCTAACTCTCGAGTCAATTTTCCCACATTGTGGTTCTACCACCAAACTCTGCCTAGTTTGATAATCCTTCTCCTAAGCACTTGTTCCTTTTCACTCTATAACCCTTCCTGGTTGCTCCATATAGGTTACGTCGGGTTGCATATCTATGCGCTCATATGCCTCTATTTATCTGGCATCTGAATTACGCTTCCTTAACATTGATACATGAAACACGTTATGACTTGCTACATGTTCTGGGGTAAGGCTAGCTCATATGCTAACTTCCCAATACTTCTTAATATATTCAAGGGTCCAACAAATTGTAGACTTAGCTTTCCTTTCTTTCCGAACCTCATCAATCCTTTCCAAGGGATACCTATAACATTACTAGGTCCCCTATTTCATACTCTTTATCCTTTTGTGTCAAATCAACATACTTATCATGTCCATCTTGGGCTACTACCAGCCGTCCTCTGATTCGATCTATCATATCCTTGGTCCTTTGGACTACTGCGGGTCCGAGCATCTTGCGCTCTACAACTCCATCCTAACATAAGGGAGATCGACATTGTCTTCCCTCAAGGATCTCATAAGGCGACATCTTGATAATGACATATGATCTATTGTCGTAAGATAACTCAATCCGCATTAAGTGATCATTCCAAATTCTTTCAAGTCTATTGCATGGAATTTTATCACAGCTTCTAGCACTATAGCTTTGGCGTCTCAATACCCATTCTTTTCCAGTTCGTAATCGCTACTACCTTCCGTTCCTAATATTATACCGGTTACACTTTTGCTCACTAGCGTTCTATAACCTTTTAATAACCACGTCAACCTTAGTATCACGAATGTGTTCCCATTCCGCATACTACCACCACTTTATTACTCCTTTTTCAGTTGTTTCTATTTTCCAAAATTTGATCAATCAAATAGAAGTAAAGGAATTTGTTGAGAGATCACTATGATCATGAACACTTGTTATATCGCATAGTTAGTACAGAAGGTGGCCAGCCTTTAGTACTTGACAAGCAATTAAACAACATGTGGTATCCTACTAGGCTTCTATCACAAAGATAGATAGTCATTCGGCAATACCTCCCCTTCTGGAAGGGTTGTTCTTCTCAGCTTACATGAAATGAAAAGAAGAGAAAAGAACGAACTGAAGAGAATTGTATATATGAAAAAAAATATATACTGCCACAAAATATCTGGCTTGGAATCTACCTCTGAACTATAGAGGTTTGTCATAGAAGAACAAAACATATATGTATTTATATCAACATCAAGTATTATAGCATCGCATTTCACGTGCTTAAATATTTTCGCTATCCCGTCCATCATTCTATGGACCCATGCTCTTCCTCGAGCTTATACACAATTACCTTTGAAACTCCCTCGACATCGAAAATCGAATCTGGGATCTCATTCTAGACATCATCGTTACTTGAATTCTATGCTTGCACCGCAACCTTCCTCGTATAATAATACGACTCTCTATTGATAAGAAAGAATAATTATTCACTAGGTAGATACTCTACTTAATTAGTCTATCAATGTTAACTTATACACTACCACTACCCGATTAGTGGTACTCAATCTCAACACCCATTCCAATACAACTCTCACGGTTGTAATCAGCTCATTACTCGCAGAATCATTGCTGCCTTACGAAGGTCCACCACTGACCTACTGTAGTCATTCATTTTCCATGAAGTCTTAATAACTAACCATACGGAGTCCATACATCTCGTATCTAATTCTTCTAAGGAGGTAACATAATCACCATTCATGATTCATGAAGAACACTCCTGATCCTGACATACATACATGACATGAAGTAGATAAAATTACAGAAGAGTTTCGCTCAAAGCAACGATAGCAGGTTAATACCATTCTTAATCATATACCTTCAATAGAAGACTTAACTCAAAGGTTTGTTTAGTCCTTTTTGAACTATGGTCCTGGCTTATCTCAAGATAGTATCTTCTGAGATAGATAGCCCGCTCATGGCGATTACACGAATTAAACCTTTACTAACTACTATTACGGTTGGGTATTGCACAGTCATCAGAAGGAATGTCAATCTTCCAAACCATAATACAACCTTCACAGTTTTAACCATCATCACTGTATTCCTTTGGCACAAGTGCCTATAATTATCCTCTTACCTTTAAAGTGTCGGCCACCTCTTTGGCCTTTCCTGATAGTACAATTTCCTTACAGTCAATGTCATTTTAACCACCTCCAAATAAATTTTCTACCTTATTTCAATCACTGCTTATGTGAAGATGTTTTCCTTAAAATCTGGTGAGTAAAAAAAAATATCACCATTTTTCCATAAGTTATTGCCTCAGTCTTTAGAGGTTAATCACTGTCATGACTGACTCTCAATCATACTTAGAACATCTTCTATCTTAAGTCCTAATTGCCCTGAACAATTTCGACCATTACTGGTTCGATCCATACCTTCTCGTGGTTTAACACGTGCCTCACTTGGCATCAATATAATTACGTCATATTTCCTTTATCAACATTTTTATTCTTGAGAATTTCGAATATTACCTTTTTCCTTATAAAACCTCTAAGGTTATCCTTCAATCGTTCCTCCTGTATTCCCTATATACAGTGCATATCAAAATACCATTTACTAATACTAGAACCATTGTCTATTTACTTCTGAAAAATTTCTCCACTAATCCTTAAAGGTTATTATTACCTTAATCCTTTCCAATTCATACTGTCAAAACTCATACTATCCCTATTAAGGGTGAAATGCCAATCTTTATGCAGTTCCCTAGGATTCATTTTAAGTTACCAATGTTCTATCCTTAATTCCACCTTTAAAAGGTACCTGCATCCTTCCACGAATAAATCAAGTCATATTTCCTTCATAGATTATCATATTCATCATTCCCACCTCGATAGTCTATACCTAACTTCATAATAGCATCCTTATTCAAATTGAGGTCAATTCATATGGCCTCCAAAAGATAACAACGGTTATCCGCTTGTTTTGCCTAATTTGGTAATGATAACAAAGATGTTCTGGAAGATATTGGTCGTGTTCAACGTGAACTTCTTCTTAATAATTTCTTATTTACTTTTGTTGTTTATCTCAACAGTTACCTCAATGTTGGGATATCTTTCATACCTGGCGTCTCCCTTTCTGGGTATCAAGCCACTGGTCTTACATTTCACCTTCTTGAAGGTCACTTCCTTCATCCAATTTTTTTCATTATTTATCCTTCGAATTACCTCAAGGTTTCCTCGAATCCTCCCAACTTAAAGGGGGTACAATATATGTATCTCTTATGCCTTCAACCATAAATTTTAACTCATAGTGGATCATCATCATCTTGACGATTACATACTTTCCTATTTCTATTGCTACGAGTCGTTAGGGTTTCCTCATACCCAACTCCCTTATCATACCTCAAACTCTATTGCCGTTATATTCCTTTCCACTTCAATTTCTTTTTATTTTCCTTTCTCTTATCATTATTTCATGAACCAACACAACATAAGCATTGATTTCAAACATCCCGTCATTCTGGATTCGTGTCCTCAGAACGAATCTTGACAACTTTTACAACTTAGATTCATAATTTATCATACTCGTCTGCCTTTGTTCTGGCTCTAAAGCTTTTACACTATCTCCATAACCTTGGGAATTACTTTCCCGAAAACAATTGACTAAACTTTAATCAGTTTATTATAATCTCTGGCTCCATGCCTTTCTTGGTCTTTCACCAGCGGGTGGTCTCTCCCTTAGGAGGGTAAGTGACAAAAACAGTCTTTTGTGATTCGTCAATCATTTAGAATCTCCAATAATTCCTATATTTCCTTTAGCCAGGCTCTTGCCTCGGCTGGGTCAGCTTGTTCCATGGAACTCTGAGAGCTTAGCGACTTAAAGGTCCTGAAAGAATTTCTCACCGCACTGTCTCCTCAGGGTGGTGGTTGGGGATAATAGTCTAAGTTCTTTTTAGACAGGTCCATGAATTTCCGTATAGGAGTACCGTCTTGGGTCTCCTTTCCTTACTCGACTTTCTGTTTCCTTAGTATGAAATGTTTCATCCTACTCCCCATAATTGGGGTCATCTTTTAATTTAAAATCCTTATTTTCCACTCCATTATGTCATGGGTTCCTTCTATCTTGATGGTGACCTCCCTGACTATCACGTTCAGGGTTTACTCTAAATCTTATTCCTCAAACTATGGCTCTCATCTAAGTTCTCATCCTTACGCTCTTGAACTTTCGGAACCCAAATTCTATAGGAATACCTCATTATTCCCTTATCATCTTTCTCGATATTAATCTTTTATCTAATTGTTGGCTCCCTGCCTTCATTCTTAACTTTTTCTGGCACAATATGATCTTTTCCAATAATTCGGGCTGTATTGCAATCTCAAACAGCTTTTCGGTACCGGCTCCGGTTACCTTCACTACTATTTCCATTTTCTCAAAATCTCTTATAAACTCTCCAAAAGACATCATCATCTTGAGTCTCTCCTTTTTACTAAGGGCATCAGCCACCATATTGGCTTTCCCCGCATGATAAAGAATCTCTCAATCATTATTCTTGATTAGCTCTAACTGCCTCCTCTGGCATATGTTGAGCTCTTTCTACGTGAAAATGTACTAGAGCACTTATGGCTTAGGTAATTCTCGCACTTCTCTCCATACAAGTAGTGCCTCCAATCTTTAGGGTAAAACTATTGCCACGAGCCTAAGCTCATGGGCGGGGATATTGAATTTCATATTACCTTAATTGTCTTGACGCAGACGCGATTATCTTGCTGTGCTAAGAAGCACCCTAATTCCTTATGCGAAGCGTCACTTACAAATCACAAAATCTCCTTTTTCCATCCGGCAATGCCAGCATAGGGGCCATCACCAACCTCGGCTTCAGTTCTTGAAAGCTGTTATCGCATTTCTCTGTCCATTCGAACTTCTCAGTCTTACGAGTAAGCCGTGTTAAAGGGGCTACTATCTTTACAACTTGAACGAACCTCCGGTAGTGACCGGCCAATCCTACCTCTGGTAGTCGACCAAACCATGGTCATCAATTCATCAGTGGTCCTTTATCCAATCCTGTCAGGATCCTCCATGGGATCCTCCTCAATAACTATCCCTTCTAGGACAACATCCTCAACCGCTAAATCCTCAATATCAACATCATCCGGTCCTGTATTAGGACACTCTATCGGATCCACAATCCGATCTCCAATTAGTAATAAAATATCATCGCGATGTTGCTCCTCAACCTCAGGGTTCGGAGTCCCGCTACCATATACGATAACGAACTACGTTCTTATTACGATATTTATAAGGGTTCCCATAAGGGTTTTAACTGTCAGTACTACGTTAGGTAGCCCGACTATGAACTTGGCAAGAGTTCTTATTATCTTAGTGAACTTATTATCTTAACGTCCCATCATCTCTGAGGTTTATAACGCTTAGCTCTGATACCATTTCTGTAACACCCCCAGATCCGGGGTCGGGGATCCGGGTCGTCACGGTCTTTCTTTCCACAATATCACTTCACTTAATTAATAATAAATAACCTTATGTTGTGACCCCACACTAACACACACCACAACCCGTTATAGTCTCAGAGATGAAATTTAAATAAGTACAAGTCTTTCAATCCACAATTTAAAAGTTATTACAACCCAAAATGATTACTTGATAAATTTACAGTTAATTGCCATTATCTGCCACAAGTTATAATTATACATAATTGATTCTCAAAAGTAGATGGTCTGATCTACAATAGATCTACCTCTGCAGCTATAGCAGCTACAACATCAACGGGAAGACGCGGGACGCTTCCCACGCGCTTGCGCTGGGTCTGCTGGAGTCTGGCCATCTTTCCTAACTGTTGTTGTGTGATGAAGAAATAAAGCAAGGGTGAGCAGCAAGCCCACCAAAATAATATGTATAATGATTTACAATATATGAGCCTACTCATAATACTCATGAAAGTCTTGGTCAAAAGAAATGAACCAAGTTTGATATCTTAATGCGATGAAGTCACAAAATATTCAGTATATATACATATATACTTTTCAAAATATTGGAAGTCCTCTTCCATGCATAATATACACAAAATCCCAGTGTATAACTGTATATATAAAAAAATATCGTTGCAAGGTGATCTCATACATCTAACCTTGTCTCAACATTTTTCTGAAAATCTTTGTCATTCATAAGACAATTATTAACTAGATATAAGTTTAAAAGATGAGGTTACCAAATACCCCAATATACTTATATCTTTCCCAATACTACTTGAACTACCACCGTTTAAGTTATAATCAGTTTCAAAAGTTCATCACATAGATGAGACTACAAGACAAGATTTGAATAGATTCAATCTTTGAAATATTATTGAATGAAAAAGTTATGAGATACTTTATTTAGTCCCGATATATATATATCCACATATATATATCTCTAAAACATTTCCTGGAACCTCTGTTATGTAAAGTATGAACAGAGTTGCAATATCCAATGAATTTGGAAGGAAAAGAAAACCTTTGGCATAAACCAGATATCTTGCTGATCAGGCAAAGATACCCATAAGTAACCTTTTCTACTAGTAGATGGACGAATTCCCCACTGGTCATCACCCTGGTCGCATTAGGACCTTATGCTGGACTGCCACTCAGCCACTTATGCATTTGATGGACTCCCACTGAGCCACTTACACTATCATGGACGCCCACTGAGCCCATGTTGCTTATGCCGACTCAATAGATGGACTTACTTCCCGAACGTTGGGTAAGTAATCAATTCATTTACCAAAACTGCAACCTTGTTGCGAATATAAAATACACCATAGAGCCGGATCCCTTAGATTTTTGAGCGAGTATTCAAGTCCCCTTAAAATGGAAGATCTTGAATTTGAAAACAAGTTTTGGGATCCGCTCTACCCTTTTTAAATTCATTTTGAAGACTCGAAAACATTTTTAAGAATGTTTGGAGTAATGCTGATTTATAAAATAAATCAGTCCCAATATGAAAGGAATATCTGAATATTATTATTTAAATAATATTCCCATAAAGAATAATCTTTATAAAAATAATTGAAGTAGAAGTATTAAAACTTATACTTAAAACGAGTATTAAATAACCAAAGATATACTTATATGAAAGTACTATCTTTATTTGAATAATCGAAAATAAGTTTGATTATTGACACCTTATTCTTTAATAAAATAAAGAATATACCTCAGCAAATAATCGGAGTCATAGATCCTCAAATAAATATTCAATAATATTCATTAAATAATATAAACTGAGTCATAAGCCCTCGAATGAATATTCAAATAATATTCAATAAATAATATAAAAGAGTCATAAGCCCTCGAATGAATATTCAAATAATATTCAGATAAATAAATAAAAGGAGTCATAAGTCCTCGAATGAATATTTAAAATAATATTCAGATAAATAAATATCTGGAGTCATAAGTCCTCGAATGAATATTTAAAATAATATTCATTAATAAAATAAAAGGAGTCATAAGTCCTCGAATGAATATTCAAAATAATATTCATTTAATATAAAGGAGTCATACGCCTTCGAATAATATTCGAAATAATATTCAATAATAAAATAAAGTTAAAGTAATCGAATAAACCTTATTCGATTAATAGTTTTGAAAACTATGACCATATATATATATATAAGTATATATATATATATATCCATATATACAAAATCTACTCGGGATCCTCGACTCCCGGTTTTAGAAAATATTTCCACCTTTGGGTCCCTATACTAAGGGTATACGCAAATACCGCTTATCTCTAGCATAGGTATTATGCAACGAATAAGCATTTGAACCAACAGATATATAAATCAAGAATACGAAACAGGCATGCATATATATACCATATCAGCATGCTTCAATATATCGCAACATTTGCTAATTAACCAACATGCATCTATCGCAAGATAATGCATATACATATATTCATCACAACAACAGTATAACGGGTAGAAAACTTGTCTGAGCGACTGGGGTTACGAATGGCTCGGGACGAGTCTGGTAACCTATAAACAACAAGTAAGTTGGAATTAAACCAAAGTCACTTGTAAATCTATACTTTAACTAACTTAGACTCTAACGCTTGTTTTGCGCTCACTGATTCGCTTAAGTCACTCGGGTACCCTCGGCTCCACCATTTTTAATAATTTAACCTTTACGAGTTTTAAAGCGATTCCTTCGCGAGTGTCTTACCAACTGCCTAACACACTTACCATAAATGTTTCATACATTAATTAACCCTTTTTGGTCTTTAACCTATGTTTCAAAGTAAGGCGCGGGAAAAAGTTTCGTTCGCGAAACGCCGTTACTTGAAACGGTCGTTTCTCCTAAACCGTGCATCGAAATCGAACGAACTACATATCAAAACGAAGCTCGTAACATGAGCTATCTAAACATGGCAGTGGTCATAATCTAGCAGGGGGTTCTTAGGTCCTAATGCTATGCACAAAAACAGTCCAAAGAAAATCGGACGTTACGACGGCTATGTTTACGCGATTACCAATATTTATACCACTCCAATTCTTTACCAATTCACTACAAACCACCCAACCATCATCAATACATCAAACACAACTTATATCAAGGCAAAGTCAGTCCATAATCTCAAGGTTTTCCAACTTATTCAACCACAAATATGATCTACTAACCATAACTTAAGATTCATTAACCATTAACCAAGATTCATATCCAAAATCACCACAAATCCAACCAAACTATCTAACATACATGGATCTTGCTATACATACATGGATATTTCTATATATACATTAATCCATCCATAAACTCATCAAAACTCAAAGTTCAAACTATAAGTTAAAGGTAAAAGTTGTTTTATACCTCCTTGAAGCTTCCTAACACAACCCAAGAGCTTTGAATGCCTAAAAGAACCTTGATCCTTGCTTGTATAACCTTAATCTTTCATAAAAATTCAAGAAAACTAAAGTTACTTCTTGAAGGTTACTATTCACCATCTTCTTCCTTGATTTATTGGAAGAGATTGTGAAGGAATTAGGAGCTTAAACTTATAGCATATCCATATCTATGTACAAGGAAGCTTAGATAATTACCTTGTGATTTAACAATGCTTGGAACTTGATTTTTAAAATTCTTGCCCTTGAAAAAGATGAAAAGCCGAGAGCAAGATGATGAGAATGAAATGATTTTGTGTTTTTTTGATTTGTTTGGCTTAGCTTGGTTGTTTTTTGTTTTGTTTTTGGTTAATTACCTTAATAACCTTATATTTGTGTGGTTATAAACCAACCACACCTCCTCCTTCCCTATGTCATGCTTACATCACATTGCTATGTCATCCTCCCTTCCTTGTCCTCTTCTCATTGGTTGGGTGACATCACTTCCTCTAATCCCTTTGCTTAACTTCCTAATTGTTTGCCTAATGACCGCTGATCTGTTATACGGTTCGCTTAACTTTCGTTTTCGTTTATCGTTTGAAGGATCATACCCGGGATTTTATTACTTAGGTTCCCTTAACCTTTCTCAATACATTATATTCCTTTTTATGATCCTCTATCATAATCCTTTAATTTAAATCCTTTTTATCCTGTTACCTTATACTCAATTCTTTCCGCATCTAGGGTATTTCCGGGAAAATCAAAGTGTTCGGAATTGGATTCTGACGATCTTTACATACACTTATATCCCATATAAAGTACTAATAAAATCTCAGAATATCCATATCAGAACCCCTACATAGTGTGGCATGAAAAGTTTTCTCATTCAGCAAAAACACTATTCATAAGGGTTTCAAAATTTGTCAAAAATTGGAGTTATTACAAGTTTGAAACTCAATTTGTAGCTCCAGAACTTGAATTTGTATTGGGCCTTAAACTAGGGTTTATGGCAAAGGAGAGAAAGAGATGATATATGAGTGAGAGTTTTAAGAGAGAAAGAGGGGACATATGAGTGATGAGAGAGAGATAGGTGGCGAGAGAGACGAGAAAGAGGCGGTCAGAGAGATGAGAAAGAGGCGGCGAGAGAGATGAGGGTCGCGGGAGAGAGAGGGGGAGGGTGAAATATATTTTGGAAAAGGGGGAATAAGGATAAAGTGAATAATTTGTTAAAATTAAAGGGGGGAAATGTACTGAAATCGTGGGGAGAAAAGACAATAATTTTTTTTTTAAAAAAAATGACCATAGACAACGGTTCACAAAATCAGCCGATGTCAAAGTTAAAAGCATATATTTAGCCTTTTTAATTTCTGAACATAGACAACGCCTACTATGTGAAACCGATGTCAGTATTCGTATTTAACATCGTTTTTTTCTAAATCGATTTTAAACAGGATTTTAACATCGGGTGCATTACACGCCGATGTCTAAGCACCGATGTCGTAACTACTATTTTTAGTAGTGATATTATAATTATGGCTATATGCATTTTTGATCTAGTATTGAATTTGCTCTGACCCACAAAGTAAATTACCACAAAGTAGTTTTAATTTATTTCTTTATGTTCTCAATTCCATCTTAAGATATTGTTAGAAATATAGGCTAGAAAAACTTAGCTTGTACGGATATAAAAAATGAACTTCAGCCTTTTTTAAAACTCTAGGAGGAAGTAGTTTAGGTGAACTTCAGCCTTTAGAGAAAGTTGGTAAATGGTAACCGTATTCTTCAGCTTTCCCTTAAACTAAAGACAGAAGACCAAGCAATTGTCCGTCAATTTGTTTTTAAGATGCTATGGACTAATAACAAATGCATGCCGGAGTTTCAAAATTTTATCAGCCTTTTGTAACCATTGGGCTAGTTACGTGTTCATTGACTTAGTTTGTGATCATCGAAATCTAAAGCTTCTAAAATGACACTTATTTCAGATAAATACAGTCATGAGTCTAACTCCGAGTTAAGTACTGATAATGAGTTCCGGGGAAATAAAATAAACAACTTGCAGCATTAGATATTAAATGTACGTGCATCATGTAAACGTATGTTACAGACCTACAAATGACAACATTATCATCAAGTATTGAACTATTTACATGAACAAAGTCATTGAATGCCTGATTGTGTCTATAATTAACTAAAGTGGTTCGATCTATTAGGGTAATATATACATATTAAAGATAACATCATCTACTCAACCAAAAATAGATATATACTTCTTTTGATATCTACCTGGATATTTACTCTATGGACTTTTGGCATGGGCTATAAAATATGTTTTTGATAGCTAGCCAGAAAAAATATGATGTTCAAACAAGCCATTCATGCAGAGGCATCTGCAGAGGCCTCTGTTTAGGCCTGTTAACAACATTTGATTATTTCTTAGACTATCGTCCCACCAAAGGAAGCTTAATTATCCCAGAATTGGGACCGATCCACCTGCGCCGATGATTTGTTGTTGCAGCTGCACATAACAGAGATAATATATCCTTTAAAAATAGAGTAGCAGAAAGGACAATAACAAAAAAATAAAAAAAAATAGTGAAATCTCTAAATGAAAAAAGCGTTTCAATTGCAATCATACATACATATATATATATATATTGTAAAAAATTTCGAAAGCATTTATTTCATAAGAAATACATTGAGTTGCTATAATGCATTTCTCTTATATACAGAGAACCCTCCAAACCAATAAAATATAAAGCAAGTTACTAACAAGTTCAAATTTACATAATAAGATATTAGTGTGAGCATTAGTCTGACAAGTCTATAACACAGAGCACTACTAAGCATATGTATAATTGCAGGTGTTATAACTCGACATTTCAAAAAATACTGTGATAAATTTCAAAACTTGAATGTCTCGCACTAGTGAGTGACCCATCCGATTAGAATAATGATCTTAAGCTCTCGAAAAGATGAACGAAGATTTTTGCTTAAATCACAAAAAAGGAAACGACGAGGCTTAGCTTGAAATGAAAGAAATGTACTTACACTGCAAACCGTCTCCAGCTTGTTTTTGACAAAAACATACTCTTCTTTCATTTTTGGGAGGCATTGGAGACAACTACAACAAAGACAACTTTGATTCGTTACAATATATCAATAATATGATTAGGCTGCAAATTATTAATGACAACAAAACTGATTAATGACACCAAGGACAACACTTTAGAATAAAATTGTGTACACATTTTTAGCATACTTTTCTCATTAAATATTAGGATGACAACCACCACTGCATGCAAATATCTCACAAGTTTTCATGTAAATGTTATTTCCTTTTTATGAAGAGGCGGAAGGGATCCAAACCTGAACAAAGACTATGATGTACCACTGAGAATCTAAAAACCAAATTAATAACCAAATATTTATGTGTACACCGAGTACTCTAACTAAGTAATTTAAATTTGGGAAGCATGTCAATTTTCATGAATTGAGCACATCCACATCTATTTTAGCTAAACAAATCTTGATGTACGGACATTCAACGAATCAATTTCTTTTTACTAAATTGGCTGGATTTATGACATTCTTTAAGACTTCCATTATAGAAAAGCAATAATAATCTAATCATGCCTAAGAAAAATATAGGAACTCTGTCGATTATAGCGAGGGTGAGTTCCTACCCTCCAACTAATGTGCATAACGTCAAACTTGTGCAAATTTACTGTATCAACCTTATTTTACTCTATGAAATTGATACACAAGCGAGTTGTTAATATTAACATTGGAACATATTTAATTGAAAATTTTAAATTTTGTTATTATAGTAAAAGTAGGAGAAAAGTAAAACTCACGCTTCATAGTTCTGAGTACTGTAATGATCTTCAAAGGCAAGGCATAGAGTTGTCACCTTTTTAGCACCAATGTTGTTAATCAGGAAAGAAATATGATTAGTCAGATGTATTCTTAAATAATATTAGCTTATAAAGTTGGTTAGTAATAGACACCTTCACATTTACACAAATTATTCTATGAAAAGTGCTTTTAATGATAAAAGAACCTATCTAAATATCTACTCAACCATATTTGAATCTTAGTTGCATTATGTTAAATAAAAATTATGTTATATATTATCACTAGAATAAATAAATAGGGGATGACCTCGTGCTTGAACCCTTCAACCTATGGACAGCATCATTGAGTTCCCGATTGACATTTTTATGCTCACTGTTAAATTAAATAAACTATTTTTAAACCTAAAATAAATAAATGAAAAAATAGACATAAACAAATAACAGAAAGAAACTGACATTGCAATTTTCAGCTTGTGTGACACACTCTCCCACACATTATCAAAACCATTCGCAAGAACTGAAAGAAATTGCGGATCATCACTCAGCTTTTGCATGTCAAAAAATTGGCGATCCACAGTTTTCTGTAAACAAATCAAGAAACAACAATCGACCATTCTGAATCCAAAATGGTATAAAAATCAAGTAAAATTCACAGCATCCAGCATCAAAGATTAGTCAGATCAACATTTTTAGGGTGAAATTAAATATTTATAGAAAGAAATTCTTCAAAATGAGAGAATTATAAAACCAACTGACCTCGCGATACAGAGATTTTACAAACTGAACATAGTGTCGCTGGAGTTGTTTAAGAGAGTCCATTGTCAACTGACTTTTAACTAGTTCAAAGGCTTCGACTTCTAAGCTCTTGCTACTTAATAATTAGTTGCTTTTGAGCAGGGAAATGACTCACGTACAGCTCTAAACTCAAATGTAGCAGGTATATGCACTAATTATATTTTAACATCTTATGTTACTCATAATAAATGCTTCAGTTTTAGCATGTAGAATTTGCTAAATATAGTACTCCTAAAATAAGTAGTTAGTAGGTTTGGTGAAATATAATTAAATGTATGCCAATATAGTTAGCTAGCTGACAAACTAATGGTGTAAACAAGTCAGGATTAACATCATTCTATTGGGCCCATCTAAATGATGGTCTCTCCTCCTTGTGGTATCAACTCCATCATTTCATATGTATTGAGGATATAAGCTTAGGAGTAGAAGAATTGACATAATTTTTTTCCATGTAAAATACAATGGCAGGAAGTAATGATAGTGTTTTGTAGCCTAAAGTATCTAACTCAGTAGCATAGAAAACATTTTGTTATAATTTAATCAAAATTTAAGGCAAAGTCAATTTCAAATTATTCATATTTGATGTGGTAACGTAGCTGGCACCATAACTAGTCTTATATAAAATCACCACAAACCAACATTCCAAATCACCTATAACACCGTCATGTAAATATGCTATATAAAATCATTTTATAACTAGTCTTATATAAAATCACCACAAACTAACATTCCAAATCTAAGCTTCTAAAATGACAATTGTTTCAGATAAACACAGTCATAAGTCTAACTCGCATCGAGATTAAGTATTGATAATGAGTTCTGGGGAAATAAAATAAACAACATACAACATTACATATTAATTGTATGTGCATCATGTAAACATATGTTACAAACCTACAAATTACAATATTATCATCAAAAATTGAACTATTTACATGAACAAAGTCATTGAATGCCTGATTGTGTCTATAATTAACTAAAGTGGTTCGATCCATTAGGGTAATATATACATATCAAAGATAACATCATCAACTCAACCAAAAATAGATATATAATTCTTTTGATATCTACCTGGATATTTACTCTATGGACTTTTGGCATGGGCTATAAAATATGTTCTTGATAGCTAGCCAGAAAAAATATGATTTCAAATAAGCCATTCATGCAGAGGCCTCTGTTTAGGCCTGTTAACAACATTTGAGTTCCGAAATGCGGTAAGATGATGATTCTCAGCATCAAAAAGTTCTTCATAGCACCTCCTCCAATATGATGACTTTCTACATCTTTTCACCATCTCCAAGCTCATATGGTCGCCTAAGGAAATGAGCATGTCATCCCTAGTCCTACAGTATCTAGATTCTACATAAAATGAAAAGACTGAATATTGTTTTCATACATCTCCTTGAGATCACTATCTAGTACTAAATTTTTATCCAACGAAGTTTACTGCAGTTTTGATCTTACTTTGTTTGAACTTACTAATGATTTATTTGAGTTAAGGATCGGTATGTGCCTGACTCATTCGAGGACGCCTGATAGATGACTGATGCACATACAGAAAGGCAGATAAAACTACGAGGTTCATCTGTAAGGAGTCGTAGTCGTCAAAAAGTAAAGGATCAAAAAACTCTCTTATGTCATTCTTCTTGAGCAAATGCTTTGACTGTATTAAACACATTAAGTCTTAATTCCCGTATAATTAATAAATATTATATTCACTAGTAAGAGAACTTGAAAAAGGTGAAGATGAGAACGGATTAAAACATACCCACATCAGTTTTCAATAGCAGTACACTAATGAGTATACTTGATCCCAGAAGCTTTAAATGTAAGAAACCAACCCATTTAGTTAGGAGCACAAGTCGAATCATGACTTCTGACCAGAACAGAGGCAGTTTGAGTGAGGAGCACTTTTAAGCTTAGAAAGTGGTGTCATTGATAGTCCCTCATTAGGCCTTGCTTAGCATTGATACTAGGGAGTTTGTGGGAGGTTTTTCAAGCCATAGTTCAAGGTTTTAGAGTTAAAACCAAGGGTATTAAGTGAGTTCAAAACAGGGCAGTTTGAGTGTCACTAGGACAGGGAAGAGCTATCTTTGAGAGTAGGCCCAAGGAGGCCTAGGTTGAACCTTGCTGTCATTCAATGTGCACAAGTTAGATTTAGGACCTGAGATTCCGCTGTAGAAATTTGAGTGTCAAACCTTGAGTGGAAAGGGGTTCTTTGTCACTTAGTACCCTTCGGTGTCACCTAAAAGTTGCACTTAGGAGCACATTGTCCTTGCACTTAGATTTCTCATCCTTAAAGGTGAGGCCTAAGTTGGCCATTAAGTCTAACTGTTAGCAAGAGGTCGGTAGAAGGTCTGGCTATAGGTGTGGCTAAGTGAAATGGAGTTTGGCTAGGAAAGGCACTTCAAGTTTTGAGAGCTAGTTGGGTTGCACTAGACTACGTAGCAATTCGAGTCAATCGTGTTGGTTGAGTAAGATCATTCAAAACTCAATAGCGCACCATTATATCCAATTTGTATATTATGTTATTAAATGTGTTATGTGATCCTAGATGATTATTTGAGCATAATAAGTGATGAGTAAAGAGTCAAATGTGTAGTTAGGCCTAAGTGCCAATATGTTTTGAAATCTTTAACTAGGATGGAGTCTCTGTGAGAGTGTATCTCGATGAGGCCTTATATTTTGTGTAGTTTCAGGAAAAGGTAGTAAACTTGCCGTCAAAATCGAGTAGTGCTCCCGGTTGCTTCCATGATCAAGACGAGAGTTAGTCCAGCCTTCTTAAGGCAAGTGTACTGCACCTTTCTTGATATATTACAAGTTTCCCGGACTTCCTTGATATATTGCAAGTGTTTCTCCCTTGTCAATCCTATTGTTGTGCAAGTGTCGTAAACCTTTCTTGAGATACTATGCAATTGTTTTGCACTCACGTATCGTTCTAGTAATGTTTTCCTTAGGATATAAGGTATATTGCAAATGTATTGTAACAACCCAAATCCGGGGTCAAGATTTGGTGTCACGAAAATAGTATTTACATAAAACAAAAGAATATTCAATTAACCCCTTAAATCCGGATCGTTTACATGTTATGGTGTGAAACAAGAATCTACCTCTTTACAACTCACAATAACTAGAATACAGGTGTAAATACCTTTGAACTAATGCTCGTGTCATATTCTTCTAACTTCTTCCACTTCTCGCAGCGGAGATTTCTCGAACTTCTGCTGTCTATCTAAGCTATTCATTTTTATCCTTATCTGTTTCTGGTAGAAATAAGAATTGACAAAGCAAGAGTGAGCCAAAAATGTCCAGCAAGTAAATAATTTGAGTTCAAATATTAATACCAAGGCAAAAACTCCCGGAAAAAATCTTAAAACAATTTTGAACAATTCTATTTATTTTGAGTGAGTGAGCGAATAAATATTAATTGTCACCAGCCTTTAACTAAAATCCAAAAATGACAAGGGATTCCCCGATTCATCTCTTGAATCAGGGTTTTGTCCGGTTTTGGAATCATAAAACCATTCGAGAGATAATGTCGTTAATGGCGATTAACAACAAATTAGATTGGACACTAGTTCGCATCTATATTCTGCTGATCACTCAGAATATAATGCAGATCTATATCTCAATATATAGATACAATCGGGTCCCCAGGCACTACGGCCCATCTCGAGGCACCAGTCATATCCCGGTCCTCAGGATTAAGTAGAACTCAATCCCCAAAATATCACTATCCAGCCCATAGAGTGTTTTGATGTCAAATCATTTTGAATTCAAAATATCCCAATTCAGGGTTCGCAAATAACCCGAAAGAATGGGTATTTGCTCAAGAGAGCAATCGAATTATAGGAACAAGAATAAAAGAACATGCATAATCAGAGTAATTGCAGCGAAATGTAAAGCATTTAACTATTCTGAATTTAGAATAGGAACGAAGAAATAATTGCAGTAACTTAAAAGAAAATCAGGAATGCTTGCAGTATTTAAAAGAAAAATCCAGAATACTTGCCTCGATAAGCTTTAACCACTATTATCAGTTGACTTTAAATTGCCTTGAACGTTTGGCTTTATCGTCCAACCACTATCCTATTCTGGATATAATCCTATCCTTCACGTCCTTCAATTAGAATCTTGTTGAGTCTGATAATTAATAACTGATCATTCCTAGTCCAACGTCAAATATCGGGTCTTCCGAATAGGACCTACAGGGTTGAAATATCCTAATTCAGATAATCATTTCGTTTGACTTAACACCACCATCCTATTCTACCCATACGCTTTTGTAACCCAGCTCGTATTTATATGCATTATCGAGATACACATAGCAGTTATGGTTCACATTTTCGAAATCTGGTTCGGTGTTTGTTTTCGGAAAATACGCATACTCGTCGTTTTGGAAAAACAGGTAATCATTTATTTATAAATTATTTTGTCTCAATCGTAATTAAGTTCGTATAATATAACTATATATATATAGTGATTCGACGTCTCCGATAATTATAGGTTACGTTCCCGTATTTTCGGAATTAATTTCCCGAAAATCGGGCAGCGTCTCCTTTATTTATCGGCCTACCCGTCGAATCAATCCGACGTCAATCACAACAACAATCCAATCACAACAACAACATCCAACCACCATTTGCAATCCCAATTCACCGACACAATTCAGTTGTTAATTATTTTCATTCGTATTTTTATTTGTATTATTTTATTTTATTCGTATTTTTCATTTCACAATTATTTTTTACCAAACTAATTTTATTTAATTAATAAATGTAGGACTCAGATAAAAATCATCATCGCCCATCGTCGGCTCGCCGAGGCTCATCGCCGACGGCGGTAAAAATTTGCGGGTACCCATATAAATTGGGTTTCCAATGCTAATATTCACCGATTAAATGTTATAATTCCATGAAATTTATTTATATCACGAAACAATTATCAACCAAACCCTGCAGAATTAATAAAATAATAATATCATAAGTAAGCGAATCACAGTAACGGGCAACACAACTGAAACAAAATAGATACACGAGCGCCTAATCGGAAAACAGGGAAAAGGGGTCGCTTCGCCGGAGTTGGGCCGGCGGCAACCGGAAACTTAAAAGAAATAGCAACCGAACAGGGTTAATACCTCCACACAGACACACACGCACACTGGACACACGCACACCACAATAACACACACACAAATGCGCACAAAACGCGCGCATATACAGACAGATGGCCGGAGAATCGAGCAGTTTACTGGAACAAAGGCAGCGTCGGAATAATTCACCGGAGAACAGAGGAAAGGCAGGGGATAAGAAAGAGAAGAAAAAAGAGTAAAGAAAGGAAGAGATTAAAAAAAAGAAAAGGAAGTACAGAGAGATTTGAGAGAGATTGAAGAGAAAGAGAGATAGAGATAATTGAGTCGAGAGAGATTGATGGAGGCGGTGGCAATTGTTATGGCAGGATAAAGAAGGGAAAAAGAAAAAGAAATGAAGCCCATATCTGATTTTTACTCCGTAATTACAGATTCAACGAATAATTTACGGGTAAGATAACCCGAAACTTTTATGAAGATAACTTTAGAATTTCTGGGGTACTTAAATACTAATAAATAAAATGTTCAAAAAAAAAAGTTTATAAACCATTTTTGGGACCGCATATCAGACCCGTATTTTATTAGTTAACGAATACATGTGCGGTTAAATACAAGTCAGAAAATTTCTGAAACAATTTTAAAATTCTCGAAATATTTAAAAGTTAATAAAATAAAATTTTCATGATTTTTGAAGCATTCTAGAATTAGATACTGATTTTACAATTAAATGCAATCTGAAAATTTTTCAGAGATAAATATCAATAAAATATTGATTTCTAAATTTTATAAACTCCTAAAAATAAGAAATAAAATTATAGAGCAACAAAAATAATTTTAAAAACAATTTTAGCATTTATAAGAATAATTATTCAGTAAAATTACTTAAAAATGAATTACATTCATGTAGCTCGATAATTAATTATAAAATTAATCTTCGCGTCCAACAAACCACAAACAATTAGTAATACAGCAAAGCATAGCTGACAGAACCATCACATATTTTATTTATTAATAATTCGATAATTACATTTACAGATCGGATCCGAAAATAGGTTACTTAGCTGTTAAGTAACTAAAAAGACGATATAATTTTAATACCCAATTTGGATAATTATCAAAACAGACCTTCTTATAAAACACTTTATACAAAAATAAGGTAATAATGTCTCGCCTTTTGAGAATATGGATTCTTATCGATATATAAAATGATTTGCGTATTGAAAATTTCACACCGGGACTCGTACAGGTCAAACCGTACCCCGGATCGAAAAAGTTAAAACACGAAAAGTGTTCAGAATTATCAGATTAGGTTAGGAAGGAGTTTTCGGAAGAGTTTCGGGTTGTAAAAACGTAAAAACGATTGAAGTGGGACAATGATTCTGAAGATTAATTTTATAATTATGTAAAATAATCTTTATTAATTATATAATTCCTTATAAAATCATATGGTAATCCAAAAATTACCAGAAAAATACCAAAATTATCTATATTTAATTGTGGATAATTAAAAATTAAAATATCCATATTTTCATCAGAAATAAACATCCAATATTCATATCAATTATCAAATAATTCACCAAAATTCACATAAAAATCATATAATAATTATTTACTGATAAAAAATACATAATATTTCCCAGACGTTACATCCTTCCCCCTTAAAAAGATTATGTCCTCAGAATCATGCTAAGGAATAAACCATGATGTTTTCCAAGTATCTTTCTTATAATTTCTCAGTCCTCATCACCTTAATCACAATTCAACGGCCTTTTACCGTCATCAAATTTATCAGTTGCTCATGCAATCCCTAACTCAATCTTTACTTCATACATTTGGAGCTAAATTACTCCTCGCAGTCATACGCACATGAATGTCTTATGGACTCGTTATACCTGTGACAACAAGACCAATTCATTCACAATCGTTCTATCTATCTCACTATTTCAAAGGACTAACTTAATTTACACTAACCTTCTTTTCTTTCTAATTCTAATAGATCGTGTTCATTAAATTTCTATTTTCACTGACCGTTCTACTTTACGTTTAAGGCCCCTTTCTCTTCGATTAGCCTGACCCATGATCGTTTTCAATCGTATTCGAGCATCCTTAATCGATCTCTTGCATTTTCTATTCGTCTGCGACCGATATACTGAGCTCATGACGTTTAATGCTTCGGAATGTTCTACATTTATGCGAAACCAAAAAGGAAAATCTCGGTAATTGCATCTACTCACCATTTGGTAGCATACTTCTATTTCTTTTCAATCACTATCAAGTAGCTTCATCAAGCAAGAATCTCTTACTATCTGAAAGAAAGTACATTAATTTGGAACGGAATGAATTAGGACTTTATTCAAAATCTGGTCTCTTGGTACTAATACTCATTTTGTTGTCATATCAAATTAGATATCAACACGAACTTTGATGCTCACAACGTCCCATACTGAAGTCAACATCAATCATCTGTATTAATACCACTTTTGATATTCAACAACAAAGTAAGTATCAACATAACCCAAAAGACGGATCAGAACCTATTCTTTAATTTCCAACTTTTTCACTTCTTTTAACCATTTCCCAACAATCTTAATGGTATTCACTCTTTTCTTTCTATTTGAAACAGCTGTTCTTAAATGGACCTTTCCTGTTTTGTATTTACCCACACACTGGAGCTCATAATCAATTATAACCAGAATTCATATCTTTGAGGCTGAGAATGCAGCTGCTATTTTCCAACTCTTCGCAAGCATATTTTTAGGCGTTCAACTTGGTCTTCCTTAGTCTTTGAATTAGCGAGGATGTTATCAGTAAATACAATTACACTATGCAAATAATCCTGGTACATTATGTTCATTTAATTTTCAGACTTACAATTTCTGATAATCGACGCATAACCTCATACCTCCATTCTCTTTTTCCATGACCACTTTTGTGCACAGCGCAAAATACTCTTTATTTCATTGTTCTTTCATTCCACCTTCCTGAAGTTTCCTTCACTTATTATTTCATCCCTATTGAGTTGACTATACAGGGCTTTTGACACCAGCTTGACTCTGTGCGGTAACCGACGAGAAATTCTTACCTCATTCCCTGAGATAATCTGGGTAAAGCATTCGCTCGAACTTCTGGGACTTCATTTTAAATTTTAAAGAATTTCGACATGAGATTCATTGCAACGTTCTTCTCTAGCAGTTCACCATCAATACCTTTGTTTAATCATCCCTGCTTACATGCATTTTTGGAACGAATTCCTATCTCCCACTATTGACGTTTCACCTCATTCTCCTAACAGTTCGGGCACAACTGACGTTCCCAACTTGCATATTTCCTGGATTATTTTATAAAATTTCTTTATCATCCTATTGATTCCATTTCTTTTCTTTATTAATTCTCCATTCACATTAACCATTATCTCTTTTAAACATAACGAAATTCTTTTTCTTAGTAATATTAATCTGTTTATTATTGGATAGGTCATTTCTGGAGTTCACACTGGAGTGAAGGCTTTTTATTTATAATATTTAAATTTTTACTAAAATAATTATCGAATTTCATCGATAGCTATTTTCTTAGCCTTGCTTAACTCATCACAGATCACGTCTTCCATTAATTCGTCATTCGATACGGGTATACATCCAAGTCCTTCCTGGAACGCTATTGCATATGATATAATCTCTTTGCTTTATCTTGAACCTTCAGTTCTTAAAAATATTCTTCTTACTAGCATGTACCAGTAACTTTCTGTTCCTCTTATTTATCGAAAAGAGCGTATTCTTCTGGATCAAACCTTGCACCTGTTTGCAGTAACATTACGCTAATTGTACTAAGCTTTCAATTTATGTTAACGCCATTACTTTTCCAAATTTCTTATCGCTTTGATTTCGGATCTGGAAATCATGTTAGAGCTTGACTCCATCTAATTGGAATCGATCTCCATTTAACTTGTTAGATATATTTGATAATGTCATGGCTAATATAATTTATGTTTAGATTTCAGATCTTACTTAACAGGACAAATCAGTACTTAACCGTTGATCAGTACTTATACTGGAAGTCAGGACTTAAGGATATCAGTACTTATATTATCAGGAGATAATCATCAAAAGTTAGATATCAGAACTTAAATGCTGAAGGACGATCAGATAAGGACAGTAGATGATTAAAGGAAAGAAGATCAAGATAAACATAAGAAGAGATATGCATGAAGAAGGAGTTCCGTGAAGAATGGAATACTTGGAAGAAAAGATATCTGATTGATATATTTTAGGAAGCAGAATTATATTCCATATCAATTAGCGATTATCTTGTAATTGTGTAGTATATAAACACAGACATAGGGTTTACACTATAAGTGTTATCATATTCGAGAAGATTATTAATTGTAACCCTAGCAGCTCTCGTGATATTTGTTCATCACTGAGAGGTAACAGTTCCATACTGTAACAGAGTTTATTGTTTCAATAAAGTTTGTTTTCTGTTACTTAAGATTTTAAAGTTCGATTTGATTGTATTATACACTGTATTCACCCCCTCTACAGTGTGTGTGACCTAACAAGTGGTATCAGAGCAAATCTGTTAACACACATACAGTTAAAGATCCAAACACAATCATGTCTGACACAGAAACTCCAACTAAGCCTACCAAAACTGAAGAACCTCCAAAGACACAAATTCAAAGTCGGTATGAGACTATCAGAGTTCCCATACTGAGACCATCTGAATATCCCATATGGAAGGTAAGGATGACCATGTTCCTGGAAGCAACAGATCCAGAACACCTTGATAGAATCAAGGAAGGGCCTCACAAACCAACCAAGCTCGCTGTTACAGTTGCAGGTGAAGCAGCAAAGACTGTACCAAAGGAGAAGAGTGATTATACTGCTGAAGATATAGCATCAATTTCTAAGGATGCTAAGGTACGACACTTACTGCATAGTGCCATTGATAATGTAATGTCAAACAGGGTAATCAACTGCAAGACTGCTAAGGAGATATGGGATGCTCTGGAAACAAGGTGTCAGGGAACTGACACAATTAAGAAGAACAGGAAGACAATACTCACTCAAGAGTATGAACATTTTGACTCAAAGACTAATGAGTCATTGAATGATTTATATTATAGATTTGTCAAACTTTTGAATGATTTGTCATTGGTTGATAAAGAGTATGATCTTGAAGATTCAAACCTTAAATTCATGTTAGCTCTTCCTGAATGCTGGGATTTGAAGGCAACGACAATAAGAGACAACTACAATCTTGATGAAACAACTCTTGATGAAATCTATGGAATGCTCAAGACTCATGAACTTGAGATGGAACAAAGAAGCAAGAGAAAAGGAGGAAAGTCAAGGACAGTTGCTCTTAAGGCTGAAGAAGAATCCCCCAAAGCAGCTTCCTCAAGGAAAGACAAGGGTAAAGCTCTTTTCATAAAGTCTGAAACTGAGTCATCAAGTTCTGAAAGTGATGATGACTCAGATTCTGAAAGCTTGCCTGAGACTGATGCTGATGAGGAGATGATGAAGCTGTGTGCTCTTATGGTGAAAGGAATCACAAAGATTGCATACAGGAAATTCAGGAAGGGAAAGAAGTTTTCCAGGAAAGGCATAAGTTCTGATAAGAAGAATTTCAGAAGATCTGAAGGCAGAGGAGGAAAGTCTGACAGAGGAGATTATACCAATGTTAAATGCTATAACTGTGGTGAGAAAGGCCACATATCTCCTGATTGCAAGAAGGCAAAGGGTGACAAAGGAAAGGCTCTTGTCACAAAGCAGAAAAGCTGGACAGACACCTCAGACTCTGAAAGTGAGGAGAACTATGCATTGATGGCAAATGCTGATAAAGAAAGTGCTGAGAGCAGTTCTGAAGCTGCTGAAACAAAGGTACCTCAGACTACTTATGCTTTTCATACTGATGATATTAATGAGTTGAGAAGATATCTTAAAACCATGTTTGTTAGTTATAGAGATCAAACTTTAACATGTGAAAGATTAAATTCTGAAAATCTTGCTTTTAAGAAAAGAAATGATTTCTTAGAAATAGAGTTAGTCATGTTCCATCAAACTCTGAAGGATAGAGATGATGCTTTTTATGTTAGGGATGAAGTGCTAAAAATGAATGAATCTCTAAAAACTGAGTTAGAAAAGGAAAGAGAGATTATCAGGACTTGGACTAACTCTGGCAAAACAACTCAAAATTTGCTAAGTAGTGGAAACTTGAAAGAGGGCTTAGGTTATGGAGAGGATAAGAATGATAAAGCAACTGAAGAAATTAAGCCTGTTGTTAAGCAAAAGCCAAAGTTAAAACCTGTTAAGTTTGTAACTGTAAAGTCTGAAAATGAGAAATCAGAAGTTAAAGAGGAATTAACTTCTGACAAACTAAAATAGGAAAAGACAGCTGAAGTAAACATAGGCTTAATGACAAAGAAGCAGCTTAAGCATAAGCTGAAAGGTGTTAAGAATGCAAACAAGGTAAAATCACCTAGGAAAAATAGGAATGGAAAGGAAGGTGTAAATAAAAGCAATGATTATAAACATGTTCCTGATGCTCCTAGGAAAACATGTCATAACTGTGGAAGTTCTAACCATCTGGCTTCTTTTTGCAGGAAGAATAAGAATATTAACTCCTTACCTTCAAAATCAGGAGTTAAGAGTCAGTCTGTTAGATACAAACTACAAAATCCTTGTTTTGATTGTGGTAGTTTATGGCATTCCATTTATACTTGTAAGGAATATCATAGTTTGTACTATGATTATTATCAAATAAAACCTTCTTTGAAGAAAGTTTCCATTGTTCCTTCTAGTGTAAATTCTGATTCAAAGTCTGATAATGTAAATTCTGCAAATGTTAACAAACTTAATAAGACCAAAGGATCCAAGCAAGTCTGGGTCCTTAAAACTAATAATTAGTGGTCTTTGTGATTGCAGGGCAACATGAAAAATATTCTACTTCTGGACAGTGGATGTTCAGGACATATAACTGGAAATAAGGCCCTACTATCAGACTTTGTGGAGAAAGCTGGCCCAAGTGTTTCTTATGGAGATGGCAACATTGGAAACACATTGGGATATGGCAATATCAATCTTGGAAATGTCATAATTAAAGAAGTAGCTCTGGTCTCAGGACTTAAACACAATCTGCTGAGTATAAGTCAAATTTGTGACAGAGGTTATCATGTTGATTTCTTTGAAGAACACTGTGAAATTGTGAGTAAATCTAAAGGCAAAGTTGTTCTGAAAGGATACAGGCATGGTAACATTTATGAAGCTAAGCTTTCAACAAGTACTGATGGTTCTGCAATTTGTCTGATGAGTAGAGCATCAATTAAAGAAAGCTGGAATTGGCACAAGAAACTCTCTCATTTAAATTTCAACAATATAAATGAACTGGTCAAGAAAAATCTTGTGAGAGGGCTGCCAAAGTCAGTATTTGCTCCTGATGGCCTTTGTGATTCCTGTCAGAAGGCCAAACAAAGAAAATCTTCATTCAAGAGCAAGACTGAATCACAATTCTTGAGCCTCATCATCTACTACATGTTGATCTATTTGGTCCAGTGAATGTCATGTCTATTGCAAAGAAGAAATATGTGTTGGTCATAGTGGATGAGTTCACCAGATACACATGGGTGTATTTCTTGCACACAAAAAGTGAAACTGCATCTATCTTGATTGATCATGTCAAACATCTGGATAAATTGGTCAAAGATTCTATGAAAATCTTAAGGAGTGATAATGGCACTGAGTTCAAGAATTTGATGATGGAAGAGTTCTGCAAAAACCATGGAATAAAGCAGGAATTTTCTGCTCCTGGAACTCCACAGCAAAATGGAGTTGTTGAAAGGAAGAATAGAACTCTCATTGAAGCTGCACGTACAATGCTTGAAGAAGCAAAGCTTCCAACCTATTTCTGGGCTGAAGCTGTGTAGACTGCTTGTTTTACTCAAAATGCAACACTCATTAACAAGCATGGAAAAACACCATATGAGATGGTGAAGAAAAAGAAGCCAAATCTGAAGTACTTTCATGTATTTGGATGCAAGTGTTTTGTTCTCAAGACTCATCCTGAACAGCTATTCAAGTTTGATCTAAAAGCTGATGAAGAAATCTTTGTTGGATATCAACTTTCCACAAAAGCCTTCAGAATCTATAATTTGAGAACAAAAGTGGTCATGGAATCTATCAATGTCTCTTTTGATGACAAGAAGATTACTGGTCTTGAAGATTTCATTGATCATGATCAGCTGAAATTTGAAAATGAAGACTCAAATTCTGATACTGAAAATCCTGACAGTCTAAGTCCTGATACTGTAAACTCTGATGGATTAAAGTCTGATGTTATTGAAACTGTGGTGACTACGTCAAAGGAAGATGCACCAATGCAGGGGGGGCATACTCAAGATCCTACCACATCTCAAGAAACATCAGAACATACATCTGGCTCTTCAAGTTCTGATTCGTCAAGTTCTGATAAGCCAAGTTCTGATAGTGCTGAAAATCTAAATTCTGAAGAATCCAACTCAGAGAGCATAGTTTCAGGGGGAGCATCAGAAAATGAAAATGAAGACAGCATGGATCACGGGGGAGCATCCAGTTCTAGAGAAAACCTTCCATCTGCAAGGAAGTGGACAAAGTCACATACACCTAATTTGATAATTGGAAATCCTGATGCAGGTGTCAGAACTAGAACAGGTACTTCAAATGAATGTCTTTACAATTCTTTTCTCTCTCAGACTGAGCCAAAGAAAGTGGAAGAAGCTCTTCAAGATGCTGATTGGGTGCAAGCAATGCAGGAAGAGTTAAATGAATTTGAAAGAAACAAAGTCTGGACCCTAGTGCCAAGACCAAAGAATAGATCTGTTGTTGGTACAAAGTGGGTATTCAGAAACAAAACTGACAGTGATGACATAATTACAAGGAATAAGTCAAGGCTGGTTGCAAAAGGATATTCTCAACAGGAGGGAATTGACTATGATGAAACATTTGCACCAGTTGCTAGGTTAGAAGCCATAAGGATATTTTTGGCTTATGCTGCTCACAAAAAGTTTACTGTCTTTCAAATGGATGTGAAAAGTGCTTTTCTTAATGGAGAATTGGAGGACGAAGTATATGTTGAACAACCTCCAGGCTTTGTAGATTCCAAACATCCGGATTATGTCTACAGGCTTGATAAAGCACTTTATGGACTTAAGCAAGCTCCTAGAGCATGGTATGAGACTTTAGCTCAGTTTCTTCTAGAAAGTGGATTCAACATAGGAACAATAGACAAAACACTGTTCTACCTCAACCATGGAAAGGACTTACTTCTCGTCCAGATTTATGTTGATGATATCATTTTTGGGTCTACAAATGACAGACTTTGCAAGAAGTTTGCCAAACTGATGCAGTCAAGATATCAGATGAGTATGATGGGGGAACTTAGCTATTTTATGGGCCTTCAAGTCAAACAGAATGAAGAAGGCACTATTATTTGTCAAACTAAGTACACCAGAAACTTGCTAAAGAAATTCGGAATGCAAGATTGTTCAAGTGCATCCACTCCCATGGCCACTGCAACAAAACTGGATAAGGATATTGGTAAATCAGTAGATATTACTGATTATAGAGGTATGATTGGCTCTCTAATCTATCTAACTGCTAGTAGACCTGATATCATGTATGCTACCTGTCTTTGTGCAAGATTTCAAGCAGATCCAAGAGAACCTCACTTAACAGCTGTGAAAAGAATTTTTAAGTATCTTAAAGGAACAGCTGATCTGGGATTGTGGTATCCTAGAGAATCAGATTTTAAACTAATAGGTTACTCAGATGCAGATTTTGCAGGTTGCAAAATTGACAGGAAAAGCACAAGTGGAAGCTGCCAATTTCTTGGAGGCAGATTGGTTTCTTGGTTCCACAAGAAATAAAAGTCAATTTCCACATCAACTGCAGAAGCAGAGTATATTGCCACAGGAAGCTGTTGTGCACAGATTCTTTAGATGAAGAATCAGTTACTGGATTATGGGTTAACATATTTCAAAATCCCTATTTACTGTGATAATCAAAGTGCTATTGCTATGACAGGTAATCCAGTTCAACACTCTATGACAAAGCACATCAGCATCAGGTACCACTTCATAAGAGAACATGTGGATGAAGGTACAGTGGAATTGCACTTTGTTCCAACAGATCAATAACTAGCAGATATCTTCACAAAACCACTGTGTGAAGCCACTTTTACAAGATTGGTAAATGAACTTGGAATGGTTTCAGGTTCTTTTTCTAAATCTGTCTAGTTTTGTTCTGTTTCATTAGACTTTATGATTAGTATTTACAGAATGTAATCTCTTTGTGTATTCTGTGATTAATTGAAATATGCGTTCAAGTACTGATTGTTGTCTGATATATATTTCTAAACTCTGATAAGTGATATGTCTGTTTAAATAACTATTCAATCCTATGAGGATAACTGTGCTAGATACTGACCTAGTAGTCTTCAATAAACAAATGATCCCATGTAAGAAGTAATTATTTCTATGGAAATCTTATGACACAAGCAAATTCTGAAAATTGAGCTTAGTTGAGTTTACTTTGTTTATCTTATTACTAAGTCATAAATTAAAATAATGTTACTCATCTGTTAAGTTCTGATACTAGTAAATCTGCTGAATGTACTAAGTGCTGATAAACCTCAATTATCAAAAGAAAAAGCAAAAAGATCAAAGAATAAAATCAGGTACTCTTTTGAGATCTAGAGTAAAAATGTGGAAGGGACGACCCAAGTGCATTGCTGGTATTAAGTAAATATGCATTAGAAAAGCAAAATATTTTCTTGGTGACTTTTCACACTCTATGATTACTGGAGAAATACTCTGATAATAGCATAAATTCTGATAAACAGTCATGACTCACTTATACTGAGAAGCCACTGTAAAATAGAATTTAAAAAGATGCATAAAATTAGCACAAAACAGTTGAGGTGGACTCAAGCATGAACTCATTCATCAGTAGGTTTCAGGATAATAACAGCTCTTTAGCAAAATTTTAGTTATGCCTTATTTCTAAGATGTACTGAAGTGAATCAGACTTTATTCCTTGTCTGAAATTTAGCTTAATGCACACACTAATCACTCCATCTGAATGATGAAAATTACTGTGGTGGTCTATGTTGTTTTAGATAAACAGTCATTGTGTCATTTTGCACTAGCTCTGAGGACAAGTTCTGGTTGCATATTCTGACGATTAAGTTCTGAAGAGTATAACTCAGAACTTGTATGTGGATTTACTCAGATAGGCATTCCTTTTTCGAGTTAAGAAATTATGTTCTGATGACTGTTAAGTTCTGATATAAGTCTAAGTTCTGATATTACAGTCTAATTCTTTACTTGACTTATCTGTGGATAAAATTTGATAACAGTCTCGGTTCAAACTAGAATGTTCCTAAAACACTTCAGAAGTAAAGGAAGTTTGTCTTGAGAGATGAATCTGATACTGAGGAACAGGTTCCTTCTTCAGAACCTGTTGAAAGTGAAGCTGAGAAAGAGACTTCTCAGAGGGATTCTGGAATTGGGGGAGCTAGGCTTCTCAAGAGGCTTAGAAGAATGACAGTTCCTGAAACTCCAAAGGAATCCAAATCAACAAAGAGATACAAGAAACAGAGGGCACACAGGCCAGTTTCAGATGATGAAGAGGAAGCATCTAAGGAAGGGGATCAGGAATCTCTGATCTCACAAGATAAGGAATTTGCTCCAGTCACTTCTTCTCCATCAACTCCATCTAAGGAAGTTGTTTCTGAAAAGGCTAACACACCTTCTGTGTCTCCTGTTCATCCAGGAACAAGTGTTGATATTGATGTTCAAAACCTAGTTATGCCTGAAGTAATTCTTTTAGAAGCTCCAACAGCAACTAATCCTTCAACAACACCTATTCCTGATGCTGTTCAAACTCCAGAGTTATCTACAACACCTTCTCTGCATCAAGATGCTAATGATCAGACTTTAGGTGAGCATCAGGATATGGCTGTTGATCAGAACTTAGAACCAGATCAGCAATTAGAGGATGCTGAAGCCTCCATTGCTACTCACACTTTTATTTTATCAGAGGATACTGATTCTGTAAGTTCTGATGCTGCAAATGCTGGAGATACTGGTGATGCTGCTCCAACTGCAGATGCTGATGCAGCAGGTCCTTCAGGACATGCTCCTCAACAGACTATTCTAAAGTCTGAACTGGTTAAGAAGTTTGTTACCAGAGAAGCACCAGTACCTTGGAGTGAAACTCCTGCAGGACAGGAGTGGACTAAGGAATGGAACTCAGTTTCATGTGTTCCAACTGAAAAGCATCTTGCTGAGCACTTGACTAAAGCTGATGAAATGTTAAATTCTGATGATTTCAAAACCCAGCTTAGAGTCACTACATTGAGTACTAAACATCTACAAGGTCTTCACTCAACTACTCATGCAGAGCTACACAAGATTCAGGAAGAATTTATCAAACAGGAACAAGTTTGGAAAATTGATAAGAAAAAGTTCTTCCAACCTACATTTGACAGGATTGCTTATATTGAGAAGACTCAAGATCATCAACAAGCTCAGATTGATGATATTCTGAAAATCAAGCTTCTCAGCAATCACAACTGACTGAAATCCAATCCTCAGTGGAATTGCTTATCTCTCTTCTACTACCTGCTGATGTCAAAAAGGGGGAGAAAGTAATTAAGTCCAAATGCAAGACTGACAAGACACTGACAGGGAAGGATGATGAAAAAGATGATCAAGGAAACCCTAGAATGGGTAGAGGTCATAGTCAAGGTAGAAGATTCACATCAAGAGAAGCTGAAATCACAAGTCACAGGACAAGTTCTGATACTGGGAAAAGAATAAGTTCTGCTGCTGGTAAAAGGATAAGTTCTGATGAACTTTTAGATCTTGATGAGGAAATGTCAAGACAGTTATTTCTTCAGGAAAATCCAGGAATGGACTTGGAAAGTTTAATGGAAGAAGAAGCCAGGCTTAAATCAGAGAAAGTCACATCTAAATTTGAAGCTTCTGGTAAAAAGCCACTTCCAAGACTCAAAGGTATTGTGATCAAAGAAAGGACACATACTGAAGCAACATTGGCTAGATCACAACCGCAGATAAATCCAAGATCCAAAGGTAAAGAAAAGGTTGGTGAACCTATTAAGGTTTATGTGCCTCCTGAGGATGAAGAAATTACTGATGAAAAAGATGATCTTGCTCTGACTTCAAGAAAAGTTCTTAAAACAACCTCTGACATGGCTCAAGTTGTTCAGAGTCAAGAAATTATAAGTTCTGATATTCAGAAGAAGCAAGTAACCTCTGACATAGCTCAAGTTAACTTGAGATCAGAAGATAGACCAAAGACACTCTTACCAGGATTCATTAAAGCAAAACAGACTCAACCTTTGAAGACTACTGCAAGTGGTTTTGAAGCAAGAGTAGTTACTGGAAAGGAAGCAAGAGATAAAACTGGATTGGGAAGTGCTGATGAAAGAAGAATACATAACACTACCAATGATCCAACTTCCTTGAGTGAACCATGTATTGGAGCAACTCCTGAGAGATTGAATTAACTGGAATCTATACAGATGGTTTACCATACCTACTTGAAAGAATACATCTTGTTGTATTTCATGACAGATGGTAGGGTTTATTATATAAGATAAAATGCCATTCCATTGAAGTATTTTGAAGAATTGAAGCATGTACTATTCTTACTTCAAGTGGATGACAAAATAACAGGAACTGCTGCAAACTATTTAAAGGATCAGATTTAGAGACATAAAAGGCTTTATTCTGTTAAGTTTGACATCACATACGTTCCAAAGTACAGAGATCACAATGGTGATATAGTTGAAATGAAGCCCAATACTGCTAAGATTATAACTACCTTCCTGGGGTACAGGGCTGTTGAATTCAATCTTGAGTCTGATAAAGCTTATTTGATCAGACTGGATCAGGATATAAGAAAAGCAAAGATCAATGATCTCAGAGCTACAATCTTTCAAATTGGTGAAGATACTGCAGAGCTTAAAGATGTCAAAAGGAGAATGATTGATGAACTTAGATATGCTGAGAGATGTTTGTTGAAGAATTATCTCAGAACAACACCTGACATCAGAGAGATCAGATGATGAAGCCAAGTCAAAGATCTACAACTGCTTAAATTCTGATATTTGTACAGACTGAAGTTGTTATCAGAAGTTGAATATTGGTAAAGCTTTAAGGACTATAAGTTGTAGTTATCTAGTCTAATTCTCATGCATTTGTACTTAATGTTTTTGACATCAATAAATATCTGTTAAACTTGTATATTATGCTAATTTACAAGTTGGGGGAGATTGTTAGATATATTTGATAATGTCATGGCTAATATAATTTATGTTTAGATTTCAGATCTTACTTAACAGGACAAATTAGTACTTAACCGTTGATCAGTACTTATACTGGAAGTCAGGACTTAAGGATATCAGTACTTATATTATCAGGAGATAATCATCAGAAGTTAGATATCAGAACTTAAGTGTTGAAGGACGATCAGATAAGGACAGTAGCTGATTAAAGGAAAGAAGATCAAGATAAACATAAGAAGAGATATGCATGAAGAAGGAGTTTCGTGAAGAATGGAATACTTGGAAGAAAAGATATCTGATTGATATATTTTAGGAAGCAGAATTATATTCCATATCAATTAGCGATTATCTTGTAACTGTGTAGTATATAAACACAGACATAGGGCTTACACTATAAGTGTTATCATATTCGAGAAGATTATTAATTGTAACCCTAGCAGCTCTCGTGATATTTGTTCATCACTGAGAGGTAACAGTTCCATACTGTAACAGAGTTTATTGTTTCAATAAAGTTTGTTTTCTGTTACTTAAGATTTTAAAGTTCGATTTGATTGTATTATACACTGTATTCACCCCCTCTACAGTGTGTGTGACCTAACATAACTAACCATTAGTTGGCAAGGTTGATCAATTAACTCCCTTAAATGATCACTTAAACCAAGTGCTGACTATTTAACTGGAATCAAAGACCAATTATATAAAGTCGGTTTGGTCATAACAACTTTCTCAAGAACCGAGATCGCAATTATTTGGAGTACTGACGAGAACGATAATATACTTTTTTGCTCTTAACTATAGGGTAATTTCTGAAAAATTTGGCAGCACTTCCCCTATACCATTGAATACCAGTCGGACTCAAGCCGACATCCTCAATCAACCAAATCATCCATAATCATATCCGTCCACTCCCATCAACCACATTCATCCATTCAACACAATTCAGATTATATCGTTTTAATCAGCATATGTATTATTAATTGGCATAACATATATCTTTTTTTTTAATTGGGAAATTGGGTCTTACACCAACAATGATTAATATAACCATACCCTTCACAGTCCATTCAAAATATTACGAATTGTTATTAATGAACTTAAGGTTTGATTTTATAATTCTTTTAATTTATTTTTGACCTTTATTAATCGGTTTATCTTTTAATAATTGTGCATGGTCTTCATTATTACCGTCACAATCTCGTAGAAGCTCAATCGTTAGATCATTATTTCTTGAAAAGTTTCACAATCGAGTCACCATTGCTTCATCTCCACTTATGGATTCGCATCGAACTTTCGTCACTGACCCGGGTTTGAGCATTGAATTCACAATCACTTATTTACGCAAGTTAGAGAACTTCACCATTTCTTGAAGAACACGTTCAAAGTTTGATTACATTTAAGATTTCTCCCATCTTGAATCTTTACGACAAGTATCTTCCAGCGACGAAGGGATGTTTCTCGTAGTAATTGCATGTCTGAGTCATTGTTCAGAATTCCCTTGATCTTCGATTGTCATCCCAACACTCGCTTGCTTTGTCGGACGCACACCATCTTACTTCCTTATTTTGTAGTTAATGTACGATTCGCTAACCATTCATTTCGCGTCGAAATCCTCTGGATTGAAGTGCATCACATTAACGCAATCTACCATACTGACGAGATCCTTGTAACACGAACAACTGTCCGATTTGATGTCTTTTCCACGACCGCGTTGTCGGTGTATCCATTTTTCCTTGCTCGCAAATGTCCCCCATTTATCGGCTTGCAATCATATTCTCTTTCGACACGTAATTCTACCTGTCGCACGGGACTATTCTATTTCTTTTGTAATCGTCAAAGAACAAACTCGATGCAAGAGGAGAGTTTGTGAATATGATTTGGATTGAAAACTGAATAGGGAATAACAATGCCACAAACGATTGGGAGAATTTGTAAATCAGAAAATTGAAGGAAGAAAAATTAGTGAAGAATGAGACAACCATATTCGTACTCAAGATGGCCAGTCTTTCATACTATATGGCATACAGCACATGATTAGGTGGCGTCCCACCCGACTCTTCGTCATTTCGACAAAGCGTCATATCACAACACTGTTGTCTCAATCCGGACTCAAGGATTTGAGAAGAGAAACAATTCAGAAGAAATACAGGAATTTTTCTTTCATTTTTGCCTCATATAATTTATCAACAGGAGAAGCTCATACATATTCAAGAATCAAGAAAAATATATACTACCGTATTAGAAGAAAGGATGTCAGTGTCGATCACCTTACATGCTTTGCCTACATCTTCCTTCAGGATCGTTCGGATACAGGTTTACGATTTAATTTACCTCATTGCTTCGAAATGATGCCTGGAAATACCTTCACACCAAATGCTTCAATAATTTGATCTTAATCGCGTCCTCCCGAAATTTATAATCACTGCTTCAGATCTCCTCAATGTCACGTAGAATAACCGTCGATCATGCAACGCCTCAATTTCGTCGATAGAAATATGATTCTTCTCCAACCATCTAGAAGATTCTTTCATTTTCTTCAATCACCCTTTAACCGCTCAAATCACGAATTTCGTTAAATTTTAACAATTTTATAAATTGGGTAAATAATATTTTAACATATTGATTCAATTACTGATTTTATTAAATAAAGTTTACTTTCGTCTTTCATGAAAAACTTTAAACTTTCTTCCTGTTGGTGGGTCTACTTGATCCTTCGGACTAACATCACTTATTCTAATTCCATTCTTCTTTTAGGTCATTTTCTGTTTATAATAACAAGAACTTAAGTAGTAATTCGACAACCAAATTGTGAAACTTATTTTATGCAAAAAATTTCTAAAAGTGATTAAGAAATATTTTTTTTCCGACATCTCATTTTAAAGTTTTGGAAATCAAATATTTGGTTGTCATTACTATATAAGTTACTTGCTATTTTTATGATTTACCCATGAAATCTCTAATTGAAAGGATGCCCATATAAGGGTCTCTTCACTTTGGTACCACTTCCACATTTCCTCGGATTCAGCTCGCACTTATCAGTCGACGAAACTTCATTTACCGTTGTATATCATTTTATTCGTAATTCCACCGCAACGCTGACATCTAGTACTATCTTTAACATTCTTGTCGTCGTCCTTGACGTTATATTTGCAATCACGCATGCAATTCGACGTTCCGTCTGTAGATAGGGTCGCATCTTTTTACTAGTCTTACCTATACCTATTAAGGTAGCTATCATTCCTCGCGCAGCTCCCGATGGGTGATAAGAATCTTCTCGCAACAATGGTGCCTTCAAAATGTGCAACGTTGGTTCTTCATCAGCTTCCATCAACTGGTTGCTCCCGACGTGGAACTCATCCTAATACCTAATTCTAAGTTAAATCGTAGCTTTTCTTACACAATTCCCACAAGAATCGATCGCATAGTCTTCAAAACCACATGAAAAGTAGGGTAACATACCCCGTCTTCATCGATCTGTCGATTCCTCATTACTATAGGATCTGATAACTCAATATACCTATAGCGTTGCGACATTCGCCTTACACATCCCTCACCAATCCTGGCTTACCCATTCCATATCGGATCTGTTAACCCTAATTCGCTCTCAACTCAACTTAGCATGAGTATGTCTAGGGTCTTTCCTATCCTGTACGACCTATCATTCCTATCTTACTCTCACCTATTCTTATTTCAGTGACCAATAACCTGCAGCTCTGATGCCAACTTGTAACAACCCAAATCTGGGGTCAAGATTTGGTGTCACGAAAACAGTCTTTACATAAAACAAAAGGATATTCAATTAACCCCTTGAATCCGGATCATTTACAGGTTATGGTATGAAACAAGAATCTACCTCTTTACAACTCACAATAACTATAATACAAGTGTAAATACCTTAGAACTAATGCTCGTGTCATATTCTTCTAACTTCTTCCACTTCTCGCAGCGGAGATTTCTCGAACTTCTGCTGTCTATCTAAGCTATTCATTTTTATCCTTACCTGTTTCTGGCAGAAATAAGAATTGACAAAGCAAGAGTCAGCCAAAAATGCCCAGCAAGTATATAATTTGAGTTCAAATATTAATAACAAAGGAAAAACTCCCGGACAAAATCTTAAAACAATTTTAAACAATTCTATTTATTTTGAGTGAGTGAGCGAATAAACTTTGGCTGTCACCAGCCTTTAACTAAAATCCAAAAATGACAAGCGATTCCCCGATTCATCTCCTGAATCAGGGTTTTGTCCGGTTTTGGAATCATAAAACCATTCGAGAGAGAATGCCGTTAATGGCGATCAACAACAAATTAGACTGGACACTAGTTCGCATCTATATTCTGCTGATCAGTCAGAATATAATGCAGATCTATATCTCAATATATAGATCCAGTCGGGTCCCCAGGCACTACGGCCCATCTCGAGGCACCAGTCATATCCCGGTCCTCGGGATTAAGTAGAACCCAATCCCCAAAATATCACTATCCAGCCCATTGAGTGTTTTGATGTCAAATCATTTTGAATTCAAAACATCCCATACGCTTTTGAAATATCCTAATTCAGATAATCATTTCGTTTGACTTAACACCACCATCATATTCTACCCATACGCTTTTGTAACCCAACTCGTATTTATATGCATTATCGAGATACACATATCAGTTATGGTTCACATTTTCGAAATCCGGTTCGGTGTTTATTTTCGGAAAATACGCATACTCGTCGTTTTGGAAAAATAGGTAATCATTTATTTATAAATTATTTTGTCTCAATCATAATTAAGTTCGTATAATATAACTATATATATATAGTTATTCGACGTCTCCGATAATTATAGGTTACGTTCCCGTATTTTCGTAATTAATTTCCCGAAAATCGGGCAGCATCTCCTTTGTTTATCGGTCTACCTGGAGAATCAATCTGACGTCAATCAGAACAACAATCCAATCACAACAACAACATCCAACCACCATTCGCAATCCCAATTCACCGACACAATTCAGTTGTTAATTATTTTCATTTGTATTTTTATTCGGATTATTTTATTTTATTAGTATTTTTCATTTCACAATTAATTTTTACCAAACTAATTTTATTTAATTAATAAATGTAGGACTCAGATAAAAATCATCATCGCCCACCGTCGGCTCGCCGAGGCTCATCGCAGACGGCGGTAAAAATTCGCGGGTACCTGTATAAATTGGGTTTCCAACGCGAATATTCATCGATTAAATATTATAATTCCATGCAATTTATTTATATCACGAAAGAATTATCAACCTAACCCTGCAGAATTAATAAAATAATAATATCAGAAGTAAGCGAATCACAGTAACAGGCAACACAACTGAAACCAAATAGATACACGCGCCATACACGCGCGCCTAATTGGAAAACAGGGAAAAGGGGTCGCCTCGCCGGTGTTAGGCCGGTGGCAACCGGAAACTTAAAAGAAATAGCAACCGAACAGGGTTAATACCTCCACACAGACACACCCGCACACTGGACACACACACACCACAATAACACACACAAACGTGCACAAAACGCGCGTATATACAGACAGATGGCCGGAGAATCGAGCAGCATACCGGAACAAAGGCGGCGCCGAAATAATTCACCGGAAAACAGAGGAAAGGCAGGGGATAAGAAAGAGAAGAAAAAAGAGTAAAGAAAGGAAGAGATTAAAAAAAAAGAAAAGGAAGTACAGAGAGATTTGAGAGAGATTGAAGAGAAAGAGAGAGAGAGAGAGAGAGAGAGAGAATTGAGTCGAGAGAGATTGATGGAGGCGGTGGCAATTGTTATGGCAGGATAAAGAAGGGAAAAAGAAAAAGAAATGAAGCCCTTATCTGATTTTTACTCCGTAATTACAGATTCAACGAATAATTTACGGGTAAGATAACCCGAAACTTTTATGAAAATAACTTTAGAATTTCCGGGGTAGTTAAATACTACTCCCTTCTTCCCTTTCAATTATTTACATTTTTTAGAGAGTCTCCGACACGTATTTTAAGGTGCATATAAATTATAGTTCTGTAAATTTTTTTACAATTTTGTTTTTCTGAATAAAAATTAAAACATTCAAATTTTATTCAGAAAAAGAAAATTGTAAAAAAAAGTTACAGAACTATACTTTATATGCACCATAAAATGCGTGTCGGACACTCTCTCAAAAATGTAAACAATCGAAAGGGACGGAGGGAGTAATAAATAAAATGTTAAAAAAAAAAGTTTATAAACCATTTTTGGGATCGCATATCAAACCCGTATTTTATGAGTTAACGAATACACGTGCGGTTAAATACAAGTCAGAAAAATTCTGAAACAATTTTAAAATTCTCAAAACATTTAAAAGTTAATAAAATAAATTTTTCATGATTTTTGAAGCATTCTAGAATTAGATACTGATTTTACAATTAAATGCAATCAGAAAATTATTCAGAGATAAATAATCAATAAAATGTTGATTTCTAAATTTTATAAACTCCTAAAAATAAGAAATAAAATTATAGAGCAACAAAAATAATTTTAAAAACAATTTTAGCATTTATAAGAATAATTATTCAGTAAAATTACTTAAAAATGAATTACATTCATGTAGCTCGATAATTAATTATAAAATTAATCTTCGCATCCAACAAACCACAAACAATTAGTAATACAGCAAAGCATAGCTGGCAGAACCATTACATATTTTATTTATTAATATTTCGATAATTACATTTACTGATCGGATTCGAAAATAGGTTACTTAGCCGTTATGTAACTAAAAAGACGATACAATTTTAATACCCGATTTGGATAATTATCAAAACAGACCTTCTTATAAAACACTTTATACAAAAATAAGGTAACAATGTCTCGCTTTTTGAGAATATGGATTCTTATCAATATATAAAATGATTTGCGTATTGAAAATTTCACACCGGGACTCGTACATGTCAAACCGTACCCCGGATCGAAAAAGTCAAAACACGAAAAGTGTTCAGAATTATCAGATTAGGTTAGGAAGGAGTTTTTGGAAGAGTTTCGGATTGTAGAAACATAAAAACGATCTGATTCTGAAGATTAATTTTATAATTATGTAAAATAATCTTTATTAATTCTATAAATCCTTATAAAATCATATGGTAATCCAAAAATTACTAGAAAATTACCAAAATTATCTATATTTAATTCTGGATAATTAAAAATTAAAATATCCACATTTTCATCAGAAATAAACATCCAACATAGCAATTTATCACCTGACTTTTAACTAGTTCAAAGGCTTCGATTTCTAAGCTCTTGCTACTTAATAATTAGTTGCTTCTATTGGGAAATGACTCACAGCTATGTTACTAATTATATTTTTAACATCTTATGTTACTCATAATAAATGCTTCAGTTTTAGCATGTAGAATTTTCTAAATATAGTACTCCTCAAATAAGTAGTCAGTAACATAGAAAATATTTTGTTATAATTTAATCAAAATTTAAGACAAAGTCAATTTCAAATTATTAATATTTGATAGCTGGCACCATAACTAGTCTTATATAAAATCACCACAAATCAACATTCTAAATCACCTATAACATGGTCACGTAAATATGCTATATAAAATCATTATAAACTTTCCGATCAGATTCTCTAGAGCAAGTACAATGCATACCTATATTTATTCTTATAACTATAATGTAATACTAAAATCATAAAATTCAACTTCAATATATAGCTAAATGCATAAATAGATATTTGGTCTTATATTTAAGACCAAGAATGTTTGTAGTCATCCTTGTCATATCATAAAATAATTAATAATGAAATACAAGGAGGTTCACTTTAAATTAAAATGAATGAGTTAGGATAAAATTTTAGGTAATTATGGAATTATTTGGTTGTAAGATACAACTAGCATCAGAATTGAAGTGCTATTTTAACACGAAAAAGTTTAAGTGTTATTTTAGCACCATAAACCACTTTTTGATCCATATTATAATTATGGCTATATGCATTTTTGATCTAGTATTGAATTTGCTCTGACCCACAAAGTAAATTACCACAAAGTAGTTTTAATTTATTTCTTTATGTTCTCAATTCCATCTTAAGATATTGTTAGAAATATAGGCTAGAAAAACTTAGCTTGTACGGATATAAAAAATGAACTTCAACCTTTTTTAAAACTCTAGGAGGAAGTAGTTTAGGTGAACTTCAGCCTTTAGAGAAAGTTGGTAAATGGTAACCGTATTTTTCAGCTTTCCCTTAAACTAAAGACAGAAGACCAAGCAATTGTCCGTCAATTTGTTTTTAAGATGCTATGGACTAATAACAAATGCATGCCGGAGTTTCAAAATTTTATCAGCCTTTTGTAACCATTGGGCTAGTTACGTGTTCATTGACTTAGTTTGTGATCATCGAAATCTAAAGCTTCTAAAATGACACTTATTTCAGATAAATACAGTCATGAGTCTAACTCGCATCGAGATTAAGTACTGATAATGAGTTCCGGGGAAATAAAATAAACAACTTGCAGCATTAGATATTAAATGTACGTGCATCATGTAAACGTATGTTACAGACCTACAAATGACAACATTATCATCAAGTATTGAACTATTTACATGAACAAAGTCATTGAATGCCTGATTGTGTCTATAATTAACTAAAGCGGTTCGATCTATTAGGGTAATATATAAATATTAAAGATAACATCATCTACTCAACCAAAAATAGATATATACTTCTTTTGATATCTACCTGGATATTTACTCTATGGACTTTTGGCATGGGCTATAAAATATGTTTTTGATAGCTAGCCAGAAAAAATATGATGTTCAAACAAGCCATTCATGCAGAGGCATCTGCAGAGGCCTCTGTTTAGGCCTGTTAACAACATTTGAGTTCCGAAATGCGGTAAGATGATGATTCTCAGCATCAAAAAGTTCTTCAGAGTACCTCTTCCAATATGATGACTTTCTACATCTTTTCACCATCTCCAAGCTCATATGGTCGCCTTTCAAAATCTGTAATATCTGCAAGGGAAATGAGTATGTCATCCCTAGTCCTACAGTTACTAGATTCTACATAAAATGAAAAGACTGAATATTGTTTTCATACATCTCCTTGAGATCACTATCTAGTACTAAATTTTTATCCAACGAAGTTTACTGCAGTTTTGATCTTACTTTGTTGGAATTTACTAATGATTTATTTGAGTTAAGGATCAGTATGTGCCTGACTCAAATATTTATGTGTACACCGAGTACTCTAACTAAGTAATTTATATTTGGGAAGCATGTCAATTTTCATGAATTGAGCACATCCACATCTATTTTAGCTAAACAAATCTTGATGTACGGACATTCAACGAATCAATTTCTTTTTACTAAATTGGCTGGATTTATGACATTCTTTAAGACTTCCATTATAGAAAAGCAATAATAATCTAATCATGCCTAAGAAAAATATAGGAACTCTGTCGATTATAGCGAGGGTGAGTTCCTACCCTCCAACTAATGTGCATAACGTCAAACTTGTGCAAATTTACTGTATCAACCTTATTTTACTCTATGAAATTGATACACAAGCGAGTTGTTAATATTAACATTGGAACATATTTAATTGAAAATTTTGAATTTTGTTATTATAGTAAAAGTAGGAGAAAAGTAAAACTCACGCTTCATAGTTCTGAGTACTGTAATGATCTTCAAAGGCAAGGCATGGAGTTGTCACCTTTTTAGCACCAATGCTGTTAATCAGGAAAGAAATATGATTAGTCAGATGTATTCTTAAATAATATTAGCTTATAAAGTTGGTTAGTAATAGACACCTTCACATTTACACAAATTATTCTATGAAAAGTGCTTTTAATGATAAAAGAACCTATCTAAATATCTACTCGACCATATTTGAATCTTAGTTGCATTATGTTAAATAAAAATTATGTTATATATTATCACTAGAATAAATAAATAGGGGATGACCTCGTGCATGAACCCTTCAACCTGTGGACAGCATCATTGAGTTCCCGATTGACATTTTTATGCTCACTGTTAAATTAAATAAACTACTTTTAAACCTAAAATAAATAAATTAAAAAATAGACATAAACAAATAACAGAAAGAAACTGACATTGCAATTTCCAGCTTGTGTGACACACTCTCCCACACATTATAAAAACCATTCGCAAGAACTAAAAGAAATTGCGGATCATCACTCAGCTTTTGCATGTCAAAAAATTGGCGATCCACAGTTTTCTGTAAACAAATCAAGAAACAACAATCGACCATTCTGAATCCAAAATGGTATAAAAATCAAGTAAAATTCACAGCATCCAGCATCAAAGATTAGTCAGATCAACATTTTTAGGGTGAAATTAAATATTTATAGAAAGAAATTCTTCAAAATGAGAGAATTATAAAACCAACTGACCTCGCGATACAGAGATTTTACAAACTGAACATAGTGTCGCTGGAGTTGTTTAAGAGAATCCATTGTCACCTGACTTTTAACTAGTTCAAAGGCTTCGAATTCTAAGCTCTTGCTACTTAATAATTAGTTGCTTTTGAGCAGGAAAATGACTCACGTACAGCTCTAAACTCAAATGTAGCAGGTATATGCACTAATTATATTTTAACATCTTATGTTACTCATAATAAATGCTTCAGTTTTAGCATGTAGAATTTGCTAAATATAGTACTCCTAAAATAAGTAGTTAGTAGGTTTGGTGAAATATAATTAAATGTATGCCAATATAGTTAGCTAGCTGACAAACTAATGGTGTAAACAAGTCAGGATTAACATCATTCTATTGGGCCCATCCAAATGATGGTCTCTCCTCCTTGTGGTATCTTCTCCATCATTTCATATGTATTGAAGATATAAGCTTAGGAGTAGAAGAATTGACATAATTTTTTTTCCATGTAAAATACAATGGCAGGAAGTAATGATAGTGTTTTGTAGCCTAAAGTATCTAACTCAGTAACATAGAAAACATTTTGTTATAATTTAATCAAAATTTAAGACAAAGTCAATTTCAAATTATTCATATTTGATGTGGTAACGTAGCTGGCACCATAACTAGTCTTATATAAAATCACCACAAACCAACATTCCAAATCACCTATAACACCGTCATGTAAATATGCTATATAAAATCATTTTATAACTAGTCTTATATAAAATCACCACAAACTAACATTCCAAATCTATGCTTCTAAAATGACAATTGTTTCAGATAAACACAGTCATAAGTCTAACTCGCATCGAGATTAAGTATTGATAATGAGTTCTGGGGAAATAAAATAAACAACATACAACATTAGATATTAATTGTATGTGCATCATGTAAACATATGTTACAAACCTACAAATTACAATATTATCATCAAGAATTGAATTATTTACATGAACAAAGTCATTGAATGCCTGATTGTGTCTATAATTAACTAAAGTGGTTTGATCCATTAGGGTAATATATACATATCAAAGATAACATCATCAACTCAACCAAAAATAGATATATAATTCTTTTGATATCTACCTGGATATTTACTATATGGACTTTTGGCATGGGCTATAAAATATGTTCTTGATAGCTAGCGAGAAAAAATTTGATTTCAAATAAGCCATTCATGCAGAGGCCTCTGTTTAGGCATGTTAACAATATCTGAGTTCCGAAATGCGGTAAGATGATGATACTCAGCATCAAAAAGTTCTTCATAGCACCTCCTCCAATATGATGACTTTCTACATCTTTTCACCATCTCCAAGCTCATATGGTCGCCTAAGGAAATGAGCATGTCATCCCTAGTCCTACAGTATCTAGATTCTACATAAAATGAAAAGACTGAATATTGTTTTCATACATCTTCTTGAGATCACTATCTAGTACTAAATTTTTATCCAACGAAGTTTACTGCAGTTTTGATCTTACTTTGTTTGAATTTACTAATGATTTATTTGAGTTAAGGATCGGTATGTGCCTGACTCATTCGAGGACGCCTGATAGATGACTGATGCACACACAGAAAGGCAGATAAAACTACGAGGTTCATCTGTAGGGAGTCGTAGTCGTCAAAAAGTAAAGGATCAAAAAACTCTATTATGTCATTCTTCTTGAGCAAATGCTTTGACTGTATTAAACACATTAAGTCTTAATTCCCGTATAATTAATAAATATTATATTCACTAGTAAGAGAACTTGAAAAAGGTGAAGATGAGAACGGATTAAAATATACCCACATCAGTTTTCAATAGCAGTACACTAACGAGTATACTTGATCCCAGAAGCTTTAAATGTAAGAAACCAACCCATTTAGTTAGGAGCACAAGTCGAATCATGACTTCTGGTCAGAACAGAGGCAGTTTGAGTGAGGAGCACTTTTAAGCTTAGAAAGTGGTGTCATTGATAGTCCCTCATTAGGCCTTGCTTAGCATTGATACTAGGGAGTTTGTGGGAGGTTTTTCAAGCCATAGTTCAAGGTTTTAGAGTTAAAACCAAGGGTATTAAGTGAGTTCAAAACAGGGCAGTTTGAGTGTCACTAGGACAGGGGAGAGCTATCTTTGAGAGTAGGCCCAAGGAGGCCTAGGCTGAACCTTGGTGTCATTCCAAGTGCACAAGTTAGATTTAGGACCTGAGATTCCGCTGTAGAAATTTGAGTGTCAAACCTTGAGTGCAAAGGGGTTCTTTGTCACTTAGTACCCTTCGGTGTCACCTAAAAGTTGCACTTAGGAGCACATTATCCTTGCACTTAGATTTCTCATCCTTAGAGGTGAGGCCTAAGTTGGCCATTAAGTCTAACTGTTAGTAAGAGGTCGGTAGAAGGTTAGGCTATAGGTGTGCCTAAGTGAAATGGAGTTTGGCTAGGAAAGGCACTTCAAGTTTTGAGAGCTAGTTGGGTTGCACTAGACTTGGTAGCACTTCGAGTCAATCGTGTTGGTTGAGTAAGATCATTCAAAACTCAATAGCGCACCATTATATCCAATTTGTATATTATGTTATTAAATGTGTTATGTGATCCTAGATGATTATTTGAGCATAATAAGTGATGAGTAAAGAGTCAAATGTGTAGTTAGGCCTAAGTGCCAATATGTTTTGAAATCTTTAACTAGGATGGAGTCTCTGTGAGAATGTATCTCGATGAGGCCTTATATTTTGTGTAGTTTCAGGAAAAGGTAGTAAACTTGTCGTCAAAGTCGAGTAGTGCTCCCGGTTGCTTCCACGATCAAGACGAGAGTTAGTCCAGCCTTCTTAAGGTAAGTGTACTGCACCTTTCTTGATATATTACAAGTTTCCTGGACTTCCTTGATATATTGCAAGTATTTCTCCCTTGTCAATCCTATTGTTGTGCAAGTGTCATAAACCTTTCTTGAGATACTATGCAATTGTTTTGCACTCACTTATCGTTCTAGTAATGTTTTCCTTAAGATATAAGGTATATTGCAAATGTACTGTAACAACCCAAATCCGGGGTCAAGATTTGGTGTCATGAAAATAGTATTTACATAAAACAAAAGAATATTCAATTAACCCCTTAAATCCGGATCGTTTACATGTTATGGTGTGAAACAAGAATCTACCTCTTTACAACTCACAATAACTAGAATACAAGTGTAAATACCTTTGAACTAATGCTCGTGTCATATTCTTCTAACGTCTTCCACTTCTCGCAACGGAGATTTCTCGAACTTCTGCTGTCTATCTAAGCTATTCATTTTTATCCTTATCTGTTTCTGGCAGAAATAAGAATTGACAAAGCAAGAGTGAGCCAAAAATGCCCAGCAAGTATATAATATGAGTTCAAATATTAATACCAAAGGAAAAACTCCCGAAAAAATCTTAAAACAATTTTGAACAATTCTATTTATTTTGAGTGAGTGAGCGAATAAACATTGGTTGTCACCAGCCTTTAACTAAAATCCAAAAATGACAAGCGATTCCCCGATTCATCTCTTGAATCAGGGTTTTGTCCGGTTTTGGAATCATAAAACCATTCGAGAGATAATGTCGTTAATGGCGATTAACAACAAATTAGACGGGACACTAGTTCGCATCTATATTCTGCTGATCAGTTAGAAGATAATGCAGATCTATATCTCAATATATAGATCCAGTCGGGTCCCCAGGCACTACGGCCCATCTCGAGGCACCAGTCATATTCCGGTCCTCAGGATTAAGTAGAACTCAATCCCCAAAATATCACTATCCAGCCCATAGAGTGTTTTGATGTCAAATCATTTTGAATTCAAAATATCCCAATTCAGGGTTCGCAAATAACCCGAAAGAATGGGTATTTGCTCAAGAGAGCAATCGAATTATAGGAACAAGAATAAAAGAACATGCATAATCAGAGTAATTGCGGCGAAATGTAAAGCATTTAACTATTCTGAATTTAGAATAGGAACGAAGAAATAATTGCAGTAATTTAAAAGAAAATCAGGAATGCTTGCAGTATTTAAAAGAAAAATCCAGAATACTTGCCTCGATAAGCTTTAACCACTATTATCAGTTGACTTTTAAATTGCCTTGAACGTTTGGCTTTATCGTCCAACCACTATCCTATTCTGGATACAATCATATCCTTCACGTCCTTCAATTGGAATCTTGTTGAGTCTGATAATTAATCACTGATCATTCCTAGTCCAACGTCAAATATCGGGTCTTCCGAATAGGACCTACAGGGTTGAAATATCCTAATTCAGATAATCATTTTGTTTGACTTAACACCACCATCCTATTCTACCCATACACTTTTGTAACCCAGCTCGTATATATATGTATTATCGAGATACACATAGCAGTTATGGTTCACATTTTCGAAATCTGGTTCGGTGTTTATTTTCGGAAAATACGCATACTCGTCGTTTTGGAAAAACAGGTAATCATTTTTTTATAAATTATTTTGTCTCAATCGTAATTAAGTTCGTATAATATAACTATATATATATATATATATAGTGATTCGACGTCTCCGATAATTATAGGTTACGATCCCGTATTTTCGGAATTAATTTCCCGAAAATCGGGCAGTGTCTCCTTTATTTATCGGCCTACCCGTCGAATCAATCCGACGTCAATCACAACAACAATCCAATCACAACAACAACATCCAACCACCATTCGCAATCCCAATTCACCGACACAATTCAGTTGTTAATTATTTTCATTCATATTTTTATTCGTATTATTTTATTTTATTCGTATTTTTCATTTCACAATTAATTTTTACCAAACTAATTTTATTTAATTAATAAATGTAGGACTCAGATAAAAATCATCAGGGAAAAGGGGTCGTTTCGCCGGAGTTGGGCCGGCGGCAACCGGAAACTTAAAAGAAATAGCAATCGAACAGGGTTAATACCTCCACACAGACACACACGCACACTGGACACAAGCACACCACAATAACACACACACAAACGCGCACAAAACGCGCGCATATACAACCAGATGGCCAGAGAATCGAGCAGCATACCGGAACAAAGGCGGCGCTGGAATAATTCACCAGAAAACAGAGGAAAGGCAGGGGATAAGAAAGAGAAGAAAAAAGAGTAAAGAAAGGAAGAGATTAAAAAAAAGAAAAGGAAGTACAGAGAGATTTGAGAGAGATTGAAGAGAGAGAGAGAGAGAGAGAGAGAGAGAGAGAGAGAGAGAGAGAGAGAGAGAGAGAGAGAGAGAGAGAGAGAGAGAGAGAGAGAGAGAGAGAGAGAGAGAGAGATAATTGAGTCGAGAGAGATTGATGGAGGCGGTGGCAATTGTTATGGCAGGATAAAGAAGGGAAAAAGAAAAAGAAATGAAGCCCTTATCTGATTTTTACTCCGTAATTACAGATTCAACGAATAATTTACGGGTAAGATAACCCGAAACTTTTATGAAAATAACTTTAGAATTTCCGGGGTACTTAAATACTAATAAATAAAATGTTCAAAAAAAAAGTTTATAAACCATTTTTGGGATCGCATATCAGACCTGTATTTGATGAGTTAACGAATACACGTGCTGTTAAATACAAGTTAGAAAATTTCTGAAATAATTTTAAAATTCTCGAAATATTTAAAAGTTAATAAAATAAAATTTTCATGATTTTTGAAGCATTCAAGAATTAGATATTGATTTTACAATTAAATGTAATCTGAAAATTATTCAGAGATAAATAATCAATAAAATATTAATTTCTAAATTTTATAAACTCCTAAAAATAAGAAATAAAATTATAGAGCAACAAAAATAATTTTAAAAACAATTTAACAATTATAAGAATAATTATTCAGTAAAATTACTTAAAAATGAATTACATTCATGTACCTCGATAATTAATTATAAAATTAATCTTCGCATCCAACAAACCACAAACAATTAGTAATACAGCAAAGCATAGCTGACAGAACCATCACATATTTTATTTATTAATAATTCAATAATTACATTTACAGATCGGATCTGAAAATAGGTTACTTAGCCGTTAAGTAACTAAAAAGACGATATAATTTTAATACCCAATTTGGATAATTATCAAAACAGACCTTCTTATAAAACACTTTATACAAAAATAAGGTAATAATGTCTCGCCTTTTGAGAATATGGATTCTTATCGATATATAAAATGATTTGTGTATTGAAAATTTCACACCGGGACTCGTACAGGTCAAACCGTACCCCGGATCGAAAAAGTCAAAACACGAAAAGTGTTCAGAATTATCAGATTAGGTTAGGAAGGAGTTTTCGGAAGAGTTTCGGGTTGTAAAAACGTAAAAAAGATTGAAGTGGGACAATTTCTGATTCTGAAGATTAATTTTATAATTATGTAAAATAATCTTTATTAATTCTATAAATCCTTATAAAATCATATGGTAATCCAAAAATTACCAGAAAAATACCAAAATTATCTATATTTAATTGTGGATAATTAAAAATTAAAATATCCACATTTTCATCAGAAATAAACATCCAATATTCATATCAATTATTAAATAATTCACCAAAATTCACATAAAAATCATATAATAATTATTTACTGATAAAAATTACATAATGTTTCCCAGACGTTACATCCTTCCCCCCTTAAAAAGATTATGTCCTCAGAATCATGCTAAGGAACAAACCATGATGTTTTCCAAGTATCTTTCTTATAATTTCTCAGTCCCCATCACCTTAATCATAATTCAACGGCCTTTTACCGTCATCAAATTTATCAGTTGCTCATGCAATCCCTAACTCAATCTTTACTTCATACATTTGGAGCTAAATTACTCCTCGCAGTCATACGCACCTGAATGTCTTATGGACTCGTTATACCTGTGACAACAAGACCAACTCATTCACAATCATTCTATCTATCTCACTATTTCAAAGGACTAACTTAATTTACACTAACCTTCTTTTCTTTCTAATTCTAATAGATCGTGTTCATGAAATTTCTATTTTCACTGACCGTTCTACTTTACGTTTAAGGCCCCTTTCTCTTCGATTAGCCTGACCCATGATCGTTTTCAATCGTATTCGAGCATCCTTAATCGATCTCTTACATTTTCTATTCGTCTGCGCCCGATATACTGAGCTCATGATGTTTGATGCTTCGGAATGTTCTACATTTATGCAAAACTGAAAAGGAAAATCTCGGTAATTGCATCTACTCACCATTTGGTAGCATGCTTCTATTTCTTTTCAATCACTATCAAGTAGCTTCATCAAGCAAGAATCTCTTACTATTTGAAAGAAAGTACATTAATTTGGAACGGAATGAATTAGGACTTTATTCAAAATCCGGTCTCTTGGTACTAATACTCATTTTGTTGTCATATCAAATTAGATATCAACACGAACTTTGATGCTCACAACGTCCCATACTGAAGTCAACATCAATCATCTGTATTAATACCACTTTTGATATTCAACAACAAAGTAAGTATCAACATAACCCAGAAGACGGATCAAAACCTATTCTTCAATTTCCAACTTTTTCACTTCTTTTAACCATTTCCCAACAATCTTAATGGAATTCACTCTTTTCTTTCTATTTGAAACAGCTGCTCTTAAATGGACCTTTCCTGTTTTGTATTTACCCACACACTGGAGCTCATAATCAATTATAACCAGAATTCATATCTTTGAGGCTGAGAATGCAGCTGCTATTTTCCAACTCTTCGCAAGCATATTTTTAGGCGTTCAACTTGGTCTTCCTTAGTCTTTGAATTAGCGAGGATGTTATCAATAAATACAATTACACTATCCAAATACTCCTGGTACATTATGTTCATTTAATTTTTAGACTTACAATTTTTGATAATCGATGCATAACCTCATACCTCCATTCTCTTTTTCCATGACCACTTTTGTGCACAGCGCAAAATACTCTTTATTTCATTGTTCTTTCATTCCACCTTCCTGAAGTTTCCTTCACTTATTATTTCATCCCTATTGAGTTGACGATACAGGGCTTTTGACACCAGCTTGACTTTGTGCGGTAACCGACGAGAAATTTTTACCTCATTCCCTGAGATAATCTGGGTAAAGCATTCGCTCGAACTTCTGGGACTTCATTTTAAATTTTAAAGAATTCTGACATGAGATTCATTGTAACGTTCTTCTCTAGCAGTTCACCATCAATACCTTTGTTTAATCATCCCTGCTTACATGCATTTTTGGAACGAATTCTTATCTCCCACTATTGACGTTTCACCTCATTCTCCTAACAGTTCGGGCACAACTGACGTTCCTAACTTGCATATTTCCTGGATTATTTTATAAAATTTCTTTATCATCCAATTGATTCCATTTCTTTTCTTTATTATTTCTCCATTCGCATTAATCATTATCTCTTTTAAACATAACGAATTTCTTTTTCTTAGTAATATTAATCTGTTTATTATTGGATAGGTCATTTCTGGAGTTCACACTGGAATGAAGGCTTTTTATTTATAATATTTAAATTCTTACTAAAATAATTATCGAATTTCATCGGTACCTATTTTCTTAGCCTTGCTTAACTCATCACAGATCGCGTGTTTGACTTCTCCTCATTGATCAACATCTCTTTTCCCTGAGTTCACATGCAGACTTCATCAGTCTCCGTCTTTAATTGGATGCTTGAATTTGCGAGCTTTCCGTTATTTTACAGCAACCTCCATTCAATCACCGTTCAAAAGGAGTGTACATTCAAATCTTCCATTAATTTGTCATTCGATACGGGTATACAAGTGTTGGGAACCACGGACTTAGGGTGTTACTACGTTTTAAAATAAAGATTACGAAAAGAGGATTACCTTGTTAATGGTTAATTCCACGCTCTTCTATTGTATTCCCAAATTCCCTTGAGCGAAGTGTGGCCTCCGTCTTCTCAAGTTATCCTCTCTTCTTGCTCCTTGGTGGCTACAATATGTTTTCACACAATTCCAAGCAAGAAGAGAATAAGAATATATATAGGCTACAATAGGGACCATGGATAATTAGGTTGGGCCTTCTAATTACATCTTGAGCCTAGCCCAATGTAATTAAATATTAATTCAATTCACTAAAGAATTAATATTTGCACTACCTTTCCTAATACCGTAATTTAATTAATTCGGTTCCAATATTATTTGCTTATTCAGCACATGTGCTGGACAACCCCATATTCGAATATGTCATAGACTCGGTTTATCCCCAATCCACAATTCTAAGGGGGTTTTAGGAACCGACTTAGAAGGTACTAAGTTCAGAAGATAAGCTGCTGTCTCTAAGGTATGTCCCCAAAACGACTTGGGTAAATCCGAATAACTCATCATCGATCTAACACTCTCTAAAAGAGTCCGGTTCCTTCTCTCTGCTACACCGTTCTGCTGGGGTGTGCCTGGTGCAGTTAACTGGGATTCTATCCCATTTTCTGATAAATATTCCCTAAATTCTCCAAGCAAGTATTCGCCACCACGATCTGATCGTAGTGAATTGATACTTTTATTAAGTCGCTTCTCCGTTTTAGCTTTGTACTCTTTGAACTTATTAAAGCACTCAGACTTACGGTGTAACAGATAAACGTACCCATATCTAGAATAATCATCAATGAAAGTGATGAAATATTCAAAACCACCTCTTGCTTGGATATTCATGGGTCCACATAAATCAGAGTGAACCAATTCTAACAGTTGTTTGGCTCTATTCCCTTTTGCCTTGAAAGGCCTATTAGTCATTTTACCTTCCAAGCAGGATTCACAAACTGGAAATGGATCCACTGCCAATGAGCTTAAAGGCCCGTCTACTACCAGTCTTTGAATCCTCCTCAAGTTAATATGACCTAATCTTAAGTGCCAAAGATATGTTTGGTTCAAACTAGAAGGTTCCTTTCTTTTAGTAGAGTTAGAAGATGTGTTGTTCAATTCCCTAAATTGCAGTTGCAGTGCAGGTTGACTAGGATTAATTATATACAAATTGTCTTTCAATGTACCAGAACATATAATTCGTTTATTCATCATAATAGAAACATTACGATCCAAACAAACATTATAACCATCCAAAGCAAGTTTAGAAACCGAAATTAAATTCCTTCTAAAAGAAGGTACATAAAGACAATTGTTCAAAACCAAAATTCTATCAGAACCAAAAGATAAATGAATAACTCCTACTGCAACTACTGCTACTTTCGTAGCATCTCCCATGAACACGTATATCTCACCATCTCTAAGCATTCTGGATAGTTGGAACCCCTGCATAGAATTACAAACATGATCAGTGGCTCCTGTATCTACACACCAAGTGCTCGTAGATATAGCCGCTATAAATGTTTCTGTAACTAGAGAAAGAGACATACCAGTATTGTTTGTCTTCTTAGGAAGAGGACAATCCTGTTTCCAGTGACCTGACTGTTTGCATCTGAAGCACTTTCTCTTAGGCTTTTTCACACCACCCTGAACTCCCACTGCCTTCACAGCTTTTTGTGTCTGAGCCTTTTTCTTCTTCTTAATACCTTTCGGCTTAGAGGAAGAACCTTTCTCAGCCACATTCACTTGAACACTCTGCCGAAATAATCCTTCAGCTGCCTGAAGTTCTGTCAGCAGTTCCGCGAGACTATACTGCCTCTTGTTCATGTTGTAATTCAAGCGGAACTGCTCAAAACTCTTGGACAAGCTCATAAGGATAATGTCAATCTGGGTTTCCCCGTCAAGTTCAGCACCAAGGATCTCTATCTCATTCAGATGAGACATCATCTTGAGAACATGATCCCTTACAGGTGTGCCTTCAGCCATCTGAGTGTTCATTAAAGCCTTCATGGCTACTTGCCTAGCAGCCCTATTCTGATCTCCAAAAAGTTCCTTGAGATTAAAGAGCATATCCGAAGCAGTGGCCATAGACTGATGCTGATGCTGCAAAACACCACACATTGCTGCCAGAATATAACATCGCGACATTTCATCAGCCTTAATCCACCGTTTATAATACTCTTTCTCATCTTCAGGAGCATCAACAGCAGGCTATTCAGGCTTGGGTTCATAAGTGCAAAACTTGTACTCCTCAGCAGTCAACACAATGTCCAAATTTCGTTTCCATTCAATATAGTTAGGTCCGGTAAGTTTGTTATCCTTAAGTATGGTGAATAGTGGATTAAAACCCATTTTATCCTGAGAATCATGCATAAAAATATCACATAAATAAGGGTGCATTAATTATTAAGATCTATTGATTCCTCTAACAATTATTAAAATTTAATGCACTAACATATAAACACCATAAGCTTCTGGTACGCCACGATGTGTGACATGTATACCACCTAATTTTGTTTAAATGTTACTTCGGTCCTATTACTAAACAATATGCCACGTTGGGGTGGACTATATTATTTTTCATAGCTAAGTGTATACCATCATCAAATCTTAAATTATTTGAAATCTATGGAACTTGGTACGCCACGATGGGTGGCGTGTATACCTTCCAATATTCGTAATTTTGCCTTGAATAGAATACTTCAATTCAATATTCATCAATGGTTTGATTTCCAGGTAGTGGAAGAGTCACATCGGTCTCGCTTAAAACCCACAGCCTTACAAGTTCGATGAACCCGTTTTTGACAAAATCGCCCCAAATCAGAAATAAAGAAAGTCCGTATTTATTCCTTTCAAAATTTATTAATTTAAGAAGTTTGTTCTAGTAATTACTATAACATTCTAGACACCATAAATTACATGCCACGATGGGTGACGTATATATAATTTATATTCGTCTTTATGTTAAATTACCTACAACCAATAATGGAGACCATAGGATTTAATTTCATATTAATTCCCTCTCCCACTTAGAATTTTTTTTATTAAAATTGAGGAATTTTAAAATTAAATGGGGCCCTATGTTGTTATAATTATGTCTAATCATGCATTCAAAATACACACATAATTTTAGCAACATATAACATTTAATTAAAGCAATAAATAAAATTTATGTCCATGTCGTCCTAATTAAGTTAAACATGCAATTTTAAAAGAATTACACACATAATTAACAACACACATAATCAATAAATTAAAGCAATAATTAAAATTTAATGGAAAAAATTAAAATAAATTTTCCACTATTATGGCCCTTGAAAAAAAAATCCAGCTCTCAAAAAAAATCTGCCCCAAGCGCGCCCAGCAGCTCTAGCAGCCCCAGCAGCCCCAGCAGCCCCAGCAGTCCCAGCTGCCGCAGCAGCCCCAGCAGGCCCAGCTGCCACAGCAGCCCCAGCAGGCCCAGCTGCCGCAGCGGCCGCAGCGCGCGCGCCTGTTGCTTTTTTGTGAGTTTTGTTTTGATTTTGTTCGATCCAAACATCAACAGCAGCCCCTTGTAATCGCACAGCGGAACAATTACAAAAAAAATAGATCTAATACAAAACTAATTTTGTAAAATCTATTCTAACACGATCAACCCTCGTGTAAATTACAACCACGATTAAACCACGTGGAAACCAAAACAAAAATTAACCCCGATTAAACCACGTGGGATCCAAACACATAATTAAAATATATATGGCCATAATAGTGGATTAACAACCTGCATCAAAACCAATACAAGCAAAACACTATATACATGCATATATAATTATGACATGGACATTATATCATAAAACGTAGAACCCATTACCAGGCTCTGATACCAATTGTTGGGAACCACGGACTTAGGGTGTTACTACGTTTTAAAATAAAGATTAGGAAAAGAGGATTACCTTGTTAATGGTTGATTCCACGCTCTTCTATTGTATTCCCAAATTCCCTTGAGCGAAGTGTGGCCTCCGTCTTCTCAAGTTATCCTCTCTTCTTGCTCCTTGGTGGCTACAATATGTTTTCACACAATTCCAAGCAAGAAGAGAATAAGAATATATATAGGCTACAATAGGGACCATGGATAATTAGGTTGGGCCTTCTAATTACATCTTGAGTCTAGCCCAATGTAATTAAATATTAATTCAATCCACTAAAGAATTAATATTTGCACTACCTTTCCTAATACCGTAATTTAATTAATTCGGTTCCAATATTATTTGCTTATTAAATTCCCCATGTTTAAAATATCATATGTCCATTAATTAAATAAATTACTGATAATTTATTTAATTAATATCTTTTATCCTTGATCATCCACTCAACCTTTATTTAATTATGCCAGAATAAATTCCACCTGCAGGGTTTCACATAATTAAATCTTTTTGAGCTTTCAAGGGGACATCATTAACCCGAATATTATTAGGACATGGATTCCTTCAATAAATAATATCCACCATGTATATAATTCCATCACCCAAAATATAATGATATAATTCAAAAGATTTATTTCATATATAAATCAAAGCATGTAAATAATATACACGTGTCAATTACTATTTCCGGATTAAGAACCTAAGCATTAATAATAACATAGAATCTTAGTTCTCCTTCTTAATCAGTATTAAGGGAACAATTCTAAATTTGATCATGTTCAATATACACAAAGTATACTAGTATTATTTATTAGTCAATATAAACTAATCTAAATAATACTACAGCCATACCAGTGGATTGTCCAACACCACATGTGCTGTGAACCTTATTATATTATATAACCGTATTTAACAATCTAATATTTTGTATCCCATTTGATACTAGATTGTTCACAATATATAATATTAGACAACATATAAACATTCAAATGATTCTCAAATAAACTGGCCAGAAATAAATGTACATACTTCAAATAAATATTTTCAGTATACACTAACACCAAGTCCTTCCTGGAACGCTATTGCAGATGATATAATCTCTTTGCTTTATCTTGAACCTTCAGTTCTTAAAAATATTCTTCTTACTAGCATGTACCAGTAACTTTATGTTCCTCTTATTTATCGAAAAGAGCGTATTCTTCTGGATCAAACCTTGCACCTGTTTGTAGTAACATTATGCTAATTGTACTAAGCTTTCAATTTATGTTAACGCCATTACTTTTCCAAATTTCTTATCGCTTTGATTTCGGATCTGGAAATCATGTTAGAGCTTGACTCCATCTAATTGGAATCGATCTCCATTTAACTAACCATTAGTTGGCAAGGTTGATCAATTAACTCCCTTAAATGATCACTTAAACCAAGTGCTGACTAGTTAACTGGTATCAAAGACCAATTATATAAAGTCGGTTTGGTCATAACAACTTTCTCAAGAACCGAGATCGCAATTATTTGTAGTACTAACGAGAACGATAATATACTTCTTTGCTCTTAACTATAGGGTAATTTCTGAAAATTTTGGCAGCACTTCCCCTATACCATTGAATACCAGTCGGACTCAAGCCGACATCCTCAATCAACCAAATCGTCCATAATCATATCCGTCCACTCCCATCAACCACATCCATCCATTCAACACAATTCAGATTATATCATTTTGATCAGCATATGTATTATTAATTGGCATAATATATATCTTTTTTTTTAATTGGGAAATTGGGTCTTACACCAACAATGATTAATATAACCATTCCCTTCTCAGTCCATTCAAAATATTACGAATTGTTATTAATGAACTTAAGGTTTGATTTTATAATTCTTTTAATTTATTTTTGACCTTTATTAATCGGTTTATCTTTTAATAACTGTGCATGGTCTTCATTATTACCGTCACAATCTGGTAGAAGCTCAATCGTTAGATCATTATTTCTTGAAAAGTTTCACAATCGAGTCACCATTGCATCATCTCCACTTATGGATTCGCATCGAACTTTCGTCACTGACCCGGGTATGAGCATTGAATTCACAATCACTTATTTACGCAAGTTAGAGAACTTCACAATTTCTTGAAGAACACGTTCAAAGTTTGATTACATTTAAGATTTCTCCCATCTTGAATCTTTACGACAAGTATCTTCCAGTGACGAAGGGATGTTTCACGTAGTAATTGCATGTCTGAGTCATTGTTCAGAATTCCCTTGATCTTTGATTATCATCCTGCCACTTGCTTGCTTTGTCAGACGCACACCACCTTACTTCCTTATTTTGTAGTTAAGGTACGATTCGCTAACCATTCATTTCGCGTCGAAATCCTCTGGATTGAAGTGCATCACGTTAACGCAATCTACCATACTGACGAGATCCTCGTAACACGAACAACTGTCCGATTTGATGTCTTTTCCACGATCGCGTTATCGGTGTATCCATTTTTCCTTGCTCGCAAATGTCCCCCATTTATCGGCTTGCAATCATATTCTCTTTCGACACGTAATTCTACCTGTCGCACGGGACAATTCTATTTCTTTTGTAATCGTCAGAGAACAAACTCGATGCAAGAGGAGAGTTTGTGAATATGATTTGGATTGAAAACTGAATAGGGAATAACAATGCCACAAACGATTGGGAGAATTTGTAAATCAGAAAATTAAAGGAAGAAAAATGAGTGAAGAATGAGACAACCATATTCGTACTCAAGATGGCCAGTCTTTCATACTATATGGTATACAGCACATGATTAGGTGGCGTCCCACCCGACTCTTCGTCATTTCGACAAAGCGTCATATCACAACACTGTTATCTCAATCCGGACTCAAGGATTTGAGAAGAGAAACAATTCAGAAAAAATACAGGAATTTTTCTTTCATTTTTGCCTCATATAATTTATCAACAGGAGAAGCTCATACATATTCAAGAATCAAGAAAAACATATACTACCGTATTAGAAGAAAGGATGTTAGTGTCGATCACCTTACATGCTTTGCCTACATCTTCCTTCAGGATCATTCGGATACAGGTTTACGATTTAAGTTACCTCATTGCTTCGAAATGATGCCTGGAAATACCTTCACACCAAATGCTTCAATAATTTGAGCTTAATCGCGTCCTCCCGAAATTTATAATCACTGCTTCAGATCTCTTCTATGTCACGTAGAATAACCGTCGATCACGCAACGCCTCAATTTCGTCGATAGAAATATGATTCTTCTCCAACCATCTAGAAGATTCTTTCATTTTCTTCAATCACCCTTAACCGCTCAAATCACAAATTTCGTTAAATTTTTAACAATTTTATAAATTGGATAAATAATATTTTAACATATTGATTCAATTACTGATTTTATTAAACAAAGTTTACTTTCGTCTTTCACGAAAAACTTTAAACTTTCTTCCTGTTGGTGGGTCTACTTGATCCTTCGGACTAACATCACTTATTCTAATTCCATTCTTCTTTTAGGTCATTTTCTGTTTATAATAACAAGAACTTAAGTAGTAATTCGATAACCAAATTGTGAAACTTATTTTATGCAAAAAATTTCTAAAAGTGATTAAGAAATATTTTTTTTCCGACATCTCATTTTAAAGTTTTGGAAATCAAATATTTGGTTGTCATTACTATATAAGTTACTTACTATTTTTATGATTTACCCATGAAATCTCTAATTGAAAGGATGCCCATATAAGGGTCTCTTCACTTTGGTACCACTTCCACATTTCCTCGGATTCAGCTCGCACTTATCAGTCGACGAAACTTCATTTACCGTTGTATATCATTTTATTCGCAATTCCACCGCAACGCTGACATCTAGTACTATCTTTAACATTCTTGTCATCGTCCTTGACGTTATATTTGCAATCACGCATGTAATTCGACGTTCCGTCTGTAGATAGGGTCGCATCTTTTTGCTAGTCTTACCTACACCTATTAAGGTAGCTATCATTCCTCGCGCAGCTCCCGATGGGTGTTAAGAATCTTCTCGCAACAATGGTGCCTTCAAAACGTGCAACGTTGGTTCCTCATCAGCTTCCATCAACTGGTTGCTCCCGACGTGGAACTCGTCCTAATACCTAATTCTAAGTTAAATCGTAGCTTTTCTTACACAATTCCCACAAGAATCGATCGCATAGTCTTCAAAACCACATGAAAAGTAGGGTAACATACCCCGTCTCCATCGATTTGTCGATTCCTCATTACTATAGGATCTGAGAACTCAATATACCTATAGCGTTGCGACATTCGCCTTACACTTCCCTCACCAATCCTGGTTACCCATTCCGTATCGGATCTGTTAACCCTAATTCGCTCTCAACTCAACGTAGCATGAGTATGCCTAGGGTATTTCCTATCCTGTATGACCTATCATTCCTATCTTACTCTCACCTATTCTTATTTCAGTGACCAATAACCTGCAGCTCTGATGCCAACTTGTAACAACCCAAATCCGGGGTCAAGATTTGGTGTCACAAAAACAGTCTTTACATAAAACAAAAGAATATTCAATTAACCCCTTGAATCCGGATCGTTTACAGGTTATGGTATGAAACAAGAATCTGCCTCTTTACAACTCACAATAACTATAATACAAGTGTAAATACCTTTGAACTAATGCTCGTGTCATATTCTTCTAACTTCTTCCACTTCTCGCAGCGGAGATTTCTCAAACTTCTGCTGTCTATCTAAGCTATTCATTTTTATCCTTACCTGTTTCTGGCAGAAATAAGAATTGACAAAGCAAGAGTGAGCCAAAAATGACCAGCAAGTATATAATTTGAGTTCAAATATTAATAACAAAGGAAAAACTCCCAGACAAAATCTTAAAACAATTTTAAACAATTCTATTTATTTTGAGTGAGTGAGCGAATAAACGTTTGCTGTCACCGGCCTTTAACTAAAATCCAAAAATGACAAGCGATTCCCCGATTCAACTCCTGAATCAGGGTTTTTTCCGGTTTTGGAATCATAAAACCATTCGAGAGAGAATGTCGTTAATGGCGATTTATCAGTTGACTTTTTAATTGCCTTGAACGTTTGGCTTTATCGTCCAACCACTATCCTATTCTGGATACAATCATATCCTTCACATCCTTCAATTGGAATCTTGTTGAGTCTGATAATTAATCACTGATCATTCCTAGTCCAACGTCAAATCTCGGGTCTTCCGACTAGGACCTACAGGGTTGAAATATCCTAATTCAGATAATCATTTCGTTTGACTTAACACCACCATCATATTATACCCATACGCTTTTGTAACCCAACTCGTATTTATATGCATTATCGAGATACACATATCAGTTATGGTTCACATTTTCGAAATCCGGTTCGGTGTTTATTTTCGGAAAATACGCATACTCATCGTTTTGGAAAAATAGGTAATCATTTATTTATAAATTATTTTGTCTCAATCGTAATTAAGTTCGTATAATATAACTATATATATATATATTTATTCGACGTCTCCGATAATTATAGGTTACGTTCCCGTATTTTCGGAATTAATTTCCCGAAAATCGGGCAGCATCTCCTTTGTTTATCGGTCTACCTGTCGAATCAATCCGACGTCAATCAGAACAACAATCCAATCACAACAACAACATCCAACCACCATTCGCAATCCCAATTCACCGACACAATTCAGTTGTTAATTATTTTCATTCGTATTTTTATTCGTATTATTTTATTTTATTAGTATTTTTCATTTCGCAATTAATTTTTACCAAACTAATTTTATTTAATTAATAAATGTAGGACTCAGATAAAAATCATCATCGCCCATCGTCGGCTCGCCGAGGCTCATCGCCGACGGCGGTAAAAATTCGCGGGTACCTGTATAAATTGGGTTTCCAACGCGAATATTCACCGATTAAATATTATAATTCCATGCAATTTATTTATATCACGAAACAATTATCAACCAAACCCTGCAGAATTAATAAAATAATAATATCAGAAGTAAGCGAATCACAGTAACAGGCAACACAACTGAAACCAAATAGATACACGCGCCATACACGCGCGCCTAATTGGAAAACAGGGAAAAGGGGTCGCCTCGCCGGAGTTAGGCCGGCGGTAACCGGAAACTTAAAAGAAATAGCAACCGAACAGGGTTAATACCTCCACACAGACACACACGCACACTGGACACACGCACACCACAATAACACACACAAACGCGCACAAAATGCGCGTATATACAGACAGATGGCCGGAGAATCGAGTAGCATACCGGAACAAAGGCGGCGCCGGAATAATTCACCGGAAAATAGAGGAAAGGCAGGGGATAAGAAAGAGAATAAAAAAGAGTAAAGAAAGGAAGAGATTAAAAAAAAGAAAAGGAAGTACAAAGAGATTTGAGAGAGATTGAAGAGAAAGAGAGAGAGAGAGAGAGAGAGAGAGAGAGAGAGAGAGAGAGAGAGAGAGAGAGAGAGAGAGAGAGAGAGAGAATTGAGTCGAGAGAGATTGATGGAGGCGGTGGCAATTGTTATGGCAGGATAAAGAATGGAAAAAGAAAAAGAAATGAAGCCCTTATCTGATTTTTACTCCGTAATTACAGATTCAACGAATAATTTACGGGTAAGATAACCCGAAACTTTTATGAAAATAACTTTAGAATTTCCGGGGTAGTTAAATACTACTCCCTCCGTCCCTTTCAATTGTTTAAATTTTTTAGAGAGTCTCCGACACGCATTTTAAGGTGCATATAAAGTATAGTTCTGTAATTTTTTTTTACAATTTTGTTTTTCTGAATAAAAATTAAAACACTCAACTTTTATTCAGAAAAAGAAAATTGTATAAAAAAGTTACAGAACTATACTTTATATGCACCTTAAAATGCGTGTCGGGCACTCTCTCAAAAATGTAAACAATCGAAAGGGACGGAGGGAGTAATAAATAAAATGTTCAAAAAAAAAAGTTTATAAACCATTTTTGGGATCACATACCAAACCCGTATTTTATGAGTTAACGAATACACGTGCGGTTAAATACAAGTCAGAAAATTTTTGAAACAATTTTAAAATTCTAGAAATATTTAAAAGTTAATAAAATAAAATTTTCATGATTTTTGAAGCATTCTAGAATTAGATATTGATTTTACAATTAAATGCAATCAGAAAATTATTCAGAGATAAATAATCAATAAAATATTGATTTCTAAATTTTATAAACTCCTAAAAATAAGAAATAAAATTATAGAGCAACAAAAATAATTTTAAAAATAATTTTAGCATTTATAAGAATAAGTATTCAGTAAAATTACTTAAAAATGAATTACATTCATGTTGCTCGATAATTAATTATAAAATTAATCTTCGCATCCAACAAACCACAAACAATTAGTAATACAGCAAAGCATAGCTGACATAACCATTACATATTTTATTTATTAATAATTCGATAATTACATTTACAGATCGGATCCGAAAATAGGTACTTAGCCGTTATGTAACTAAAAAGATGATACAATTTTAATACTCGATTTGGATAATTATCAAAACAGACCTTCTTATAAAACACTTTATACAAAAATAAGGTAATAATGTCTCGCTTTTTGAGAATATGGATTCTTATCGATATATAAAATGATTTGCGTATTGAAAATTTCACACCGGGACTCGTACATGTCAAACCGTACCCCGGATCGAAAAAGTCAAAACATGAAAAGTGTTCAGAATTATCAGATTAGGTTAGGAAGGAGTTTTCGGAAGGGTTTCGGGTTGTAGAAACGTAAAAACGATCTGATTCTGAAGATTAATTTTATAATTATGTAAAATAATCTTTATTAATTCTATAAATCCTTATAAAATCATATGGTAATCCAGAAATTACTAGAAAATTACCAAAATTATCTATATTTAATTCTGGATAATTAAAAATTAAAATATCCACATTTTCATCAGAAATAAACATCCAATATTCATATCAATTATCAAATAATTCACTAAAATTCACATAAAAATCTTATAATAATTATTTACTGATAAAAATTACATAATATTTCCCAGACGTTACATGTACCGAACCACTTCTTTGAATTATGATAGCATGTTCGTATATCGATCTTTTTAATATTGTTGTCGCCCTGATATGTTGTTGTGAATGTTCTGATTTTAGATTGAGATCATGCAAATGTCATCCCTATAAACTATAAAACCACATATGCGTTGATAATGTATTCTCTCTTGATTAACCGTTATTCTTTGTACTCTTACACCTTCGATTTACCGACTCTTTACATAAACCCTTGCAATCATACCCATTTTTTGTCACTAGATATATCCCTTACATAACCCTCAAACTTGAAACCTCTATCTTGTGGAACAACGTTATGACTCTTTTTCAATATTTTCTTCCTTGATTAACAACTCATTGCTTATTATCCTTGAAAACCCTAGTCACATCATTCTGATAAGAGTTTCTTAACTCGGAATCCTTGGTTGATGATTTAATTCCCTTTGTATAGATCTTTATAAAAACTACTTAGACTATCGCCCCACCATTAATACTAGACATTAAATGTTTAAAAAACACTTAGACTATCGCCCCACCATCGGAAGCTTAATTATCCCAGAATTGGGATCGATCCACCTGCGCTGATGATTTGTTGTTGCAGCTGCACATAACAGAGATAATATATTCTTTAAAAATAGAGTAGCAGAAAGGACAACAACAAAAAAATCAAAAAAGAATAATGGAATTTCTAAATGCAAAAAGCTTTGCCAATTTCAATCATATATATATATATATTGTAAAAAATTTCTAAAGCATTTTACTTCATAAGAAATACATTGAGTGCTATAATGCATTTCTCTTATGTACAGAGAACCCTCCAAACCAGTCTATACTCTTTATTAATAAGCAAAACCATGTATAATTTGGTGCGAAAAGTACCAAAGTACCAAATTTTGGTACTTACCTGATATAAGTTGACTTCTATTCTCTATAAACTTTGTTTTTAACACAGGACTTCTCTTCTTTGTAAATTACTAACACGAATTGACTTATATTCTCTGTAAACTTTATTTATTTATAAATTATATTAAAATTTTATTAAGTTACATTAAATTATGTAAAATAACATAAATTTACTTTTATTTTGAAAAACTACAAACCGCAAAGTAAACTATTAACACGAATTGACTTCTATTCACTGTGAACTTTATTTTCTAGAGTATTAGTTAGTGTCAAGTGTCAGTTTACTTTTAAATTGGATAATATTATTTAAAAAATAATTAAGTAATAGCAAATGACTTTAGTAACATTTATTAACTTTTAAACTGAAAATTATTGATTTAACGATCGTATTTGTTACTGTCCATCTCAACGTTTATTTACTTAAAATTAAAAAAGATATTTTAACAATAACAAATTTATGGGCTGTATTTAGATTATATTAAGTAATATTAAATTAATTTTAATAACATCTATTTACTTTTAATTTGTAAATTAATTCTTATCGATAATTAGGTAATATTAAATAAACTATATTGAAAAGGCTAATTATAAGATAATTATCAAATAATATTAATTAATATTAAATTATCTAAAGAACATATATTTGGTTCATAAAAAAGAGATACAATTCATTTCACAAAAATAAAACTAATATGTTAGATTTCCATATCAAGTAAAACAATGAAAAAATAGAATTATAGTGGAAAATTTCATAACTGATTCGATTCTTTTTAACCACATAACTATTTTTTGCAAGTACCAATTTAATATTTGATAATAATATATTAATTTTAATTCATGTTTCGCACAGATTATGAATAATTCTCTACAAATATTAATTCGATATTTTTAGTCTCGGTCCCGTGTTTTGGGTTATCAACTATCAACTATCTATACTAATAAGGAAACCATGTTTAGGTCCCAAATATTGGTACTCACTAAAAAATTATGCAACTATTTTTAAAATTTTATGTAATAAAATTTCATGCAAATGTTATTTCCTTTTTATGAAGAGGCGGAAGGGATCCAAACCTGAACAAAAGACTATGATGTACCACTGAGAATCTAAAAACTAAATTAATAACCAAATTTATATGTACACCGAGTACTCTAACTAAGTAATTTATATTTGGGAAGTATGTCAATTTTCACAAATTGAGCACATTCACATCTATTTTAGCTAAACAAATCTTGATGTACGGACATTCAACGAATCCATTCCTTCTCGCTAAATTGGTTGGATTTATGACATTCTTAAGACTTCCATTATAGAAAAGCACTAATAATCTAATCATGCCTAAGGAAAACATAGAAATTATGTCCATTATAATGAGGGTGAGTTCCTACCCGCTAACTAATGTGCATAACGTCAAACTTGTGCAAATTTACTGTATCAACCTTATTTTACTCTATGAAATTGATACACAATCGAGTTGTTAATATTAACATTGGAACAAATTTAATTGTAAATTTTGAATTTTGTTATTATAGTAAAAGTAGGAGAAAAGTAAAACTCACGCTTCATAGTTGTGAGTACTATAATGATCTTCAAAGGCAAGGCATAGAGTTGTCACCTTTTTAGCGCCAATGTTGTTATTCAGGAAAGAAATATGATTAGTTAGATGTATTCTTAATTAATATTAGCTTATGAAGTTGGTTAGTAATAGACACCTTCACATTTACACAAATTATTTTATGAAAAGTATTTTTAATGATAAAAAAACCTATCTAAATATCTACTCAACCATATTTAAATTTTTTAGGTGCATTATGTTAAATAAAAATTATGTTACATATTATCACTAGAATAAATAAATAGGGGATGACCTCATGCTTGAACCCTTCAACCTGTGGACAGCATCATTGAGTTCCCGATTGACATTTTTCTGCTCACTGTTAAATTAAATAAACTATTTTTAAACCTAAAATAAATAAATTAAAAAAAATAGACATAAACAAATAACAGAAAGAAATTGACATTGCAATTTCCAGCTTGTGTGACACACTCTCCCAAACATTATCAAAACCATTCTCAAGAACTGAAAGAAATTGTGGATCATCACTCAGCTTTTGCATGTCAATAAATTGGTGATCCACGGTTTTCTGTAAACAAATCAAGAAACAACAATCCACCATAATAAATCCAAAATGGTATAAAAATCAAGTAAAATTCCCGGAAGCTAGCATCAAAGATTAGTCAGATAAGCATTTTTAGGGTGAAATTAAATATCTATAAAAAGAAATTTTTCAAAAATGAGAAAACTATAAAACCAACTGACCTCGCGATACAGAGATTTTACAAACTGAACATATTGTCGCTGGAGTTGTTTAAGGGAGTCCATTATCACCTGACTTTTAACTAGTTCAAAGGCTTCGATTTCTAAGCTCTTGCTACTTAATAATTAGTTGCTTCTATTGGGAAATGACTCACAGCTATGTTACTAATTATATTTTTAACATCTTATGTTACTCATAATAAATGCTTCAGTTTTAGCATGTAGAATTTTCTAAATATAGTACTCCTCAAATAAGTAGTCAGTAACATAGAAAATATTTTGTTATAATTTAATCAAAATTTAAGACAAAGTCAATTTCAAATTATTAATATTTGATAGCTGGCACCATAACTAGTCTTATATAAAATCACCACAAATCAACATTCTAAATCACCTATAACATGGTCACGTAAATATGCTATATAAAATCATTATAAACTTTCCGATCAGATTCTCTAGAGCAAGTACAATGCATACCTATATTTATTCTTATAACTATAATGTAATACTAAAATCATAAAATTCAACTTCAATATATAGCTAAATGCATAAATAGATATTTGGTCTTATATTTAAGACGAAGAATGTTTGTAGTCATCCTTGTCATATCATAAAATAATTAATAATGAAATACAAGGAGGTTCACTTTAAATTAAAATGAATGAGTTAGGATAAAATTTTAGGTAATTATGGAATTATTTGGTTGTAAGATACAACTAGCATCAGAATTGAAGTGCTATTTTAACACAAAAAAGTTTAAGTGTTATTTTAGCACCATAAACCACTTTTTGATCCATATTATAATTATGGCTATATGCATTTTTGATCTAGTATTGAATTTGCTCTGACCCACAAAGTAAATTACCACAAAGTAGTTTTAATTTATTTCTTTATGTTCTCAATTCCATCTTAAGATATTGTTAGAAATATAGGCTAGAAAAACTTAGCTTGTACGGATATAAAAAATGAACTTCAACCTTTTTTAAAACTCTAGGAGGAAGTAGTTTAGGTGAACTTCAGCCTTTAGAGAAAGTTGGTAAATGGTAACCGTATTCTTCAGCTTTCCCTTAAACTAAAGACAGAAGACCAAGCAATTGTCCGTCAATTTGTTTTTAAGATGCTATGGACTAATAACAAATGCATGCCGGAGTTTCAAAATTTTATCAGCCTTTTGTAACCATTGGGCTAGTTACGTGTTCATTGACTTAGTTTGTGATCATCGAAATCTAAAGCTTCTAAAATGACACTTATTTCAGATAAATACAGTCATGAGTCTAACTCGCATCGAGATTAAGTACTGATAATGAGTTCCGGGGAAATAAAATAAACAACTTGCAGCATTAGATATTAAATGTACGTGCATCATGTAAACGTATGTTACAGACCTACAAATGACAACATTATCATCAAGTATTGAACTATTTACATGAACAAAGTCATTGAATGCCTGATTGTGTCTATAATTAACTAAAGTGGTTCGATCTATTAGGGTAATATATACATATTAAAGATAACATCATCTACTCAACCAAAAATAGATATATACTTCTTTTGATATCTACCTGGATATTTACTCTATGGACTTTTGGCATGGGCTATAAAATATGTTTTTGATAGCTAGCCAGAAAAAATATGATGTTCAAACAAGCCATTCATGCAGAGGCATCTGCAGAGGCCTCTGTTTAGGCCTGTTAACAACATTTGAGTTCCGAAATGCGGTAAGATGATGATTCTCAGCATCAAAAAGTTCTTCAGAGTACCTCTTCCAATATGATGACTTTCTACATCTTTTCACCATCTCCAAGCTCATATGGTCGCCTTTCAAAATCTGTAATATCTGCAAGCGAAATGAGTATGTCATCCCTAGTCCTACAGTTACTAGATTCTACATAAAATGAAAAGACTGAATATTGTTTTCATACATCTCCTTGAGATCACTATCTAGTACTAAATTTTTATCCAACGAAGTTTACTGCAGTTTTGATCTTACTTTGTTGGAATTTACTAATGATTTATTTGAGTTAAGGATCAGTATGTGCCTGACTCATTCGAGGACGCCTGATAGATGACTGCTGCACACACAGAAAGGCAGATAAAACTACGAGGTTCATCTGTAGGGAGTTGTAGTCGTCAAAAAGTAAAGGATCAACAAGCTCTCTTATGTCATTCTTCTTGAGCAAAGGCTTTGCCTGTAATGAACACATTAAGTCTTAATGGCCGTATAATTAATAATTATCTATAGATATTCATTACAAGACTTTGTTGTGAGTAATCCAAAGCTCGACGTCCACTAGCAGTACACCAAATGTGAAAACATCAGTTTTCTCGTCTACTATGCCATACATCAAGAACTCAGGGGCAGTATAGCTTCGAAATTATGAATTCATAATTATATGAATAAGTAATAAAACCTACATCCACTGATATACCACTCAGAAAGAATGAGCAGGCTCTGAAGAGAAGACAGATAAACGAACCTGTTGAGTAACCCTCTGAATGAATGAGCAGGCTGTATAAAAGTAGACAGATAGACGAACATGTTGAGTAACCAACGAACCTCGTTGAGTAACCAGCTCATCTAAAATGAAGCCCATTTATGGGTCGAAGAGTGGAACACCGACGCCCATCTTTAGGGCATTATTTTATATTATTTTAACACTCCCCCTCACTCGAAAGCCCATTTATTGGTCGAAGAGCAGATCACGGGCGCACATCTTTGGAGATGAATATAATAACGGATTCGAACTTGTAACAACCAAGTGTTGCCCATTGGTTCTATACCTGATTCTTAACCAGAAAGTTTCTCAGGCCCTTTGTTAATTGGGGCTAAAACTCAGGAAACGAAAAATGCCAAATTTGCCTTTCGTGTCTCTCATAAATTGTAAGAAATATTGGGGTGGCCGGTTCGGGGATCGAACCTGAGTCCTCTGTCAGCCTGAGCTCTGATACCATGTGAAGGAACCGGTTACTCTAAAATATAAAGGTGGTAAAGAATTGCCCTTTCCAGGATCTTATATTATTCTAACAGAACCGAAGTGTGCCCTCAAATATTGTCACTGTGTGATGAGTCCAGTGCTCTGGGAGCCATGGCAAGCCCAAAATCACAAATCTGTATTAAAATAGTGAAACTATATTGGAAAATCTGATCAAACCCAAGTAAAAAAGCTGAATTCGTATTATACAAAAAGCAAACAAAAAAAACATTTCAGAATATGCCGTTTTACCACATATGTATTGATAAAAACTGAACTAGAAAGGCCACCGAGATTAAATGTGAAGGTACCTGAGGCTCAAAGTCCTTTGTAAGCAATATATTTGCAGCCTTGATATCTTTGTGGATGATTCTTCTTTGACCACCTTCGTGAAGATAAAAAAGACCTTCAGCTGTTCCCCTGACAACCTTATACCTAATACCCCATTCTAATATTCTATTTTAAGCTGTAAACTATTCCTGATGTTAAATGTCAACAGACAAAACCACATTTGCACTTTGCAAAGTTCAATTGAAACGTGAACTCTAAAAGACCAAAGATAAGTTCTACCAATCCAGCATCAGGAGATAGCTCCAAAACAAGGTGCACGACTCAGTCGACCCTATAACCAATCAACTTGGCAGCGTGGGGATGGTTGACATGGCCCTGCTAGGAAGTCTCCTATCCAATCCTGAGGAGACCCTTTAGTCAGTTTCTTATTGCAACAAACTGGCCATCTCGCAAACATCCTTTATAAACTTCAGCCTGACCTCCCTTTCCAGTCAGGTTTTCTATAGCCCAAAAATCAGGTTAAGTTAAAAAATTTCAGCATATCATGCACTGTCACTATCTCAACTGACAAGAAAATTTTGACTCTGGGGGAAAATTGTTGGTAGCAGATTGAAGTTGCGAGAGGGTAATATTCTTCCAATGAGGCTTAAAATAGTTCAAATCTGATTCAGTGGGGGGACTTGCTAGCATGTTTTTCATGCTACTGCTAAATCTTCTAGAAAGATTAAGAGGATGCAGGGTGCCTATGTGTCTCTTTGACTTAGTTTTGATTAATTGCACAATACCGGCCCATCGAGAAGGGGTTTTTGAGAAGTATTGATATTCAAATTCTGAAGTGCTCTCTTTCGTAGAGACACTGTCGGAATCTGAGAAGTCCTCAAGTACCCCTGTTGGTGAGTATACATCTTCTTTTTCTTTATCCATACCTCAAAACTAAATTAACAACAATTAATAGTGACATTTTCGAGGATAACAATTATGAGAACTGTCAAATGCACTAAACAAAAGTTAAAATTCAGCTTAAAGAGTAAAAGTAACAGCATACACAACCAGGTGCAAGTGCAACACAGCTTCCACTTCTAACATAACAATTGATACCTTAAATATTAACCTTAACATAAGAATTGACTAAATCTCAAGAAAAAAATGAAACAAACACACATATCTATAGAAAAAAATAAAATTATCACTTGAATTTTACTTCATTACTATTTATAATGGTCAAAATGCATATGCCTCTATCGAGTCTCGAACCCTTCTCGACCTCTTAATCAGGTAACACTGCAACTGCCTCAAGAGAAATTAAATAAGAACTCCTAAAAACAATGGTGTTCAGAAATTTCCCAACAGATGTTGTAATTAATCAAAAACCATATACCAAAAACACCAAAACACACCAAGAACATACCCAAAATAAAATAGGAACAACTCTCACGAAGAGGAGATTTAATTAACCAAACAAATAATCTAATAAGACAGAAATTCTTGTACAGGGAAAAAGATAATTGAAAAATAAGAGCAAAATAAAGGAAAAGAACATATTTGGGGATTTACATCGTTGAAGACCGATGAAAGCCCTGACAGCTGAGCATTAAAACATTGAATACAAAACTGTAACGAATAGATGGCATACAACTTATGTAAAATCACCAAGTCGGCAAATAACATAGTAAAGGGAAATATGCCATTAGCTTTATCAGAACACCCTATGCATGAAAACTTGAGTAGGAAGTATGACACCTAACATTCACAACTACAAACTCCTAGTCTGATAAGTCGATAATTTCATATGTTCTTTTATGTAATTATCTTATGTTCCATGTAATTATCTTATGTTCCCACATCTGTGAAAATATATAACTTTCACGCCCCAAAAATATCCAGAATAATAAACTCAACGTGGATATTATTTTATGAATGCGCTCATAACACATAAGCAATCTGATATAAAAGAATTCAGAAAAGGACTTGAACCTGATCCCAAGAAGAAGAAGAGTTATAATTTTATCGTCGCAATTGGTTCAATTACGAAAAAAAATCGTCATTTTTGTTCAAGTAATAAGTTCATAGATTTATTCATATTACTTGTAAATAGGTTTATGTTATCAAGTAAACCTCAACCCGTTACGGAGTTACTGGTATGTTCTTACTTTGACCCAAGTGCTATATAAAGTATCTTCTGTCAAGAAGGCTTGGCAGTGCAACGCAGACCGCCTTTTGCTCCTCCTTCCATTTCCATATATTATGTTTCATGTGAACGTGAACCTATATTTAACATCAACTACTACTTGTGGCTTACTACTAACCAATTTAAGTCATAAATAGAAATATATTTCTAAATTGTGATGACTTGCCGGAATAATAACACAAGGATAATAAGTCTTGCATCAACAAGTTTCATCATTTAGCCCCCAAAATAATTATGTTTTAAACATTACATACATTTATCTTTAATGATCAATTCTAAAGCATACAAAATACTAGATAAATTCCAATTCATCCAAACATGCATAAAACGACCAATATATAGCTTTATTAGAATGACCGAAATACTAAATTACATGAATACTCAGGTAACCAACAACTTAAATCGTTTATCACTCAAACTTATTATTATAATTAAAGATAGACCTGAATCCTTTAATACTCAACACTAAATGTTTAACAAACACTTAGACTATCGTCCCACCAAAGGAAGCTTAATTATCCCAGAATTGGGACCGATCCACCTACGCCGATGATTTGTTGTTGCAGCTGCACATAACAGAGATAATATATCCTTTAAAAATAGAGTAGCAGAAAGGACAATAACAAAAAAATAAAAAAAAAAATAGTGAAATCTCTAAATGAAAAAAGCGTTTCAATTGCAATCATACATACATATATATATATATTGTAAAAAATTTCGAAAGCATTTATTTCATAAGAAATACATTGAGTTGCTATAATGCATTTCTCTTATATACAGAGAACCCTCCAAACCAATAAAATATAAAGCAAGTTACTAACAAGTTCAAATTTACATAATAAGATATTAGTGTGAGCATTAGTCTGACAAGTCTATAACACAGAGCACTACTAAGCATATGTATAATTGCAGGTGTTATAACTCGACATTTCAAAAAATACTGTCATAAATTTCAAAACTTGAATGTCTCGCACTAGTGAGTGACCCATCCGATTAGAATAATGATCTTAAGCTCTCGAAAAGATGAACGAAGATTTTTGCTTAAATCACAAAAAAGGAAACGACGAGGCTTAGCTTGAAATGAAAGAAATGTACTTAACTGCAAACCGTCTCCAGCTTGTTTTTGACAAAAACATACTCTTCTTTCATTTTTGGGAGGCATTGGAGACAACTACAACAAAGACAACTTTGATTCGTTACAATATATCAATAATATGATTAGGCTGCAAATTATTAATGACAACAAAACTGATTAATGACACCAAGGACAACACTTTAGAATAAAATTGTGTACACATTTTTAGCATACTTTTCTCATTAAATATTAGGATGACAACCACCACTGCATGCAAATATCTCACAAGTTTTCATGCAAATGTTATTTCCTTTTTATGAAGAGGCGGAAGGGATCCAAACCTGAACAAAGACTATGATGTACCACTGAGAATCTAAAAACCAAATTAATAACCAAATATTTATGTGTACACCGAGTACTCTAACTAAGTAATTTATATTTGGGAAGCATGTCAATTTTCATGAATTGAGCACATCCACATCTATTTTAGCTAAACAAATCTTGATGTACGGACATTCAACGAATCAATTTCTTTTTACTAAATTGGCTGGATTTATGACATTCTTTAAGACTTCCATTATAGAAAAGCAATAATAATCTAATCATGCCTAAGAAAAATATAGGAACTCTGTCGATTATAGCGAGGGTGAGTTCCTACCCTCCAACTAATGTGCATAACGTCAAACTTGTGCAAATTTACTGTATCAACCTTATTTTACTCTATGAAATTGATACACAAGCGAGTTGTTAATATTAACATTGGAACATATTTAATTGAAAATTTTGAATTTTGTTATTATAGTAAAAGTAGGAGAAAAGTAAAACTCACGCTTCATAGTTCTGAGTACTGTAATGATCTTCAAAGGCAAGGCATAGAGTTGTCACCTTTTTAGCACCAATGCTGTTAATCAGGAAAGAAATATGATTAGTCAGATGTATTCTTAAATAATATTAGCTTATAAAGTTGGTTAGTAATAGACACCTTCACATTTACACAAATTATTCTATGAAAAGTGCTTTTAATGATAAAAGAACCTATCTAAATATCTACTCAACCATATTTGAATCTTAGTTGCATTATGTTAAATAAAAATTATGTTATATATTATCACTAGAATAAATAAATAGGGGATGACCTCGTGCTTGAACCCTTCAACCTGTGGACAGCATCATTGAGTTCCCGATTGACATTTTTATGCTCACTGTTAAATTAAATAAACTACTTTTAAACATAAAATAAATAAATTAAAAAATAGACATAAACAAATAACAGAAAGAAACTGACATTGCAATTTCCAGCTTGTGTGACACACTCTCCCACACATTATCAAAACCATTCGCAAGAACTGAAAGAAATTGCGGATCATCACTCAGCTTTTGCATGTCAAAAAATTGGCGATCCACAGTTTTCTGTAAACAAATCAAGAAACAACAATCGACCATTCTGAATCCAAAATGGTATAAAAATCAAGTAAAATTCACAGCATCCAGCATCAAAGATTAGTCAGATCAACATTTTTAGGGTGAAATTAAATATTTATAGAAAGAAATTCTTCAAAATGAGAGAATTATAAAACCAACTGACCTCGCGATACAGAGATTTTACAAACTGAACATAGTGTCGCTGGAGTTGTTTAAGAGAATCCATTATCACCTGACTTTTAACTAGTTCAAAGGCTTCGAATTCTAAGCTCTTGCTACTTAATAATTAGTTGCTTTTGAGCAGGAAAATGACTCACGTACAGCTCTAAACTCAAATGTAGCAGGTATATGCACTAATTATATTTTAACATCTTATGTTACTCATAATAAATGCTTCAGTTTTAGCATGTAGAATTTGCTAAATATAGTACTCCTAAAATAAGTAGTTAGTAGGTTTGGTGAAATATAATTAAATGTATGCCAATATAGTTAGCTAGCTGACAAACTAATGTTGTAAACAAGTCAGGATTAACATCATTCTATTGGGCCCATCCAAATGATGGTCTCTCCTCCTTGTGGTATCTTCTCCATCATTTCATATGTATTGAAGATATAAGCTTAGGAGCAGAAGAATTGACATAATTTTTTTTCCATGTAAAATACAATGGCAGGAAGTAATGATAGTGTTTTGTAGCCTAAAGTATCTAACTCAGTAACATAGAAAACATTTTGTTATAATTTAATCAAAATTTAAGACAAAGTCAATTTCAAATTATTCATATTTGATGTGGTAACGTAGCTCGCACCATAACTAGTCTTATATAAAATCACCACAAACCAACATTCCAAATCACCTATAACACCGTCATGTAAATATGCTATATAAAATCATTTTATAACTAGTCTTATATAAAATCACCACAAACTAACATTCCAAATCTATGCTTCTAAAATGACAATTGTTTCAGATAAACACAGTCATAAGTCTAACTCGCATCGAGATTAAGTATTGATAATGAGGTCTGGGGAAATAAAATAAACAACATACAACATTAGATATTAATTGTATGTGCATCATGTAAACATATGTTACAAACCTACAAATTACAATATTATCATCAAGAATTGAACTATTTACATGAACAAAGTCATTGAATGCCTGATTGTGTCTATAATTAACTAAAGTGGTTTGATCCATTAGGGTAATATATACATATCAAAGATAACATCATCAACTCAACCAAAAATAGATATATAATTCTTTTGATATCTACCTGGATATTTACTATATGGACTTTTGGCATGGGCTATAAAATATGTTCTTGATAGCTAGCCAGAAAAAATATGATTTCAAATAAGCCATTCATGCAGAGGCCTCTGTTTAGGCCTGTTAACAACATTTGAGTTCCGAAATGCGGTAAGATGATGATTCTCAGCATCAAAAAGTTCTTCATAGCACCTCCTCCAATATGATGACTTTCTACATCTTTTCACCATCTCCAAGCTCATATGGTCGCCTAAGGAAATGAGCATGTCATCCCTAGTCCTACAGTATCTAGATTCTACATAAAATGAAAAGACTGAATATTGTTTTCATACATCTCCTTGAGATCATTATCTAGTACTAAATTTTTATCCAACGAAGTTTACTGCAGTTTTGATCTTACTTTGTTTGAATTTACTAATGATTTATTTGAGTTAAGGATCGGTATGTGCCTGACTCATTCGAGGACGCCTGATAGATGACTGATGCACACACAGAAAGGCAGATAAAACTACGAGGTTCATCTGTAGGGAGTCGTAGTCGTCAAAAAGTAAAGGATCAAAAAACTCTCTTATGTCATTCTTCTTGAGCAAATGCTTTGACTGTATTAAACACATTAAGTCTTAATTCCCGTATAATTAATAAATATTATATTCACTAGTAAGAGAACTTGAAAAAGGTAAAGATGAGAACGGATTAAAATATACCCACATCAGTTTTCAATAGCAGTACACTAATGAGTATACTTGATCCCAGAAGCTTTAAATGTAAGAAACCAACCCATTTAGTTAGGAGCACAAGTCGAATCATGACTTCTGGTCAGAACAGAGGCAGTTTGAGTGAGGAGCACTTTTAAGCTTAGAAAGTGGTGTCATTGATAGTCCCTCATTAGGCCTTGCTTAGCATTGATACTAGGGAGTTTGTGGGAGGTTTTTCAAGCCATAGTTCAAGGTTTTAGAGTTAAAACCAAGGGTATTAAGTGAGTTCAAAACAGGGCAGTTTGAGTGTCACTAGGACAGGGGAGAGCTATCTTTGAGAGTAGGCCCAAGGAGGCATAGGCTGAACCTTGGTGTCATTCCAAGTGCACAAGTTAGATTTAGGACCTGAGATTCCGCTGTAGAAATTTGAGTGTCAAACCTTGAGTGGAAAGGGGTTCTTTGTCACTTAGTACCCTTCGGTGTCACCTAAAAGTTGCACTTAGGAGCACATTATCCTTGCACTTAGATTTCTCATCCTTAGAGGTGAGGCCTAAGTTGGCCATTAAGTCTAACTGTTAGTAAGAGGTCGGTAGAAGGTTAGGCTATAGGTGTGCCTAAGTGAAATGGAGTTTGGCTAGGAAAGGCACTTCAAGTTTTGAGAGCTAGTTGGGTTGCACTAGACTAGGTAGCACTTCGAGTCAATCGTGTTGGTTGAGTAAGATCATTCAAAACTCAATAGCGCACCATTATATCCAATTTGTATATTATGTTATTAAATGTGTTATGTGATCCTAGATGATTATTTGAGCATAATAAGTGATGAGTAAAGAGTCAAATGTGTAGTTAGGCCTAAGTGCCAATATGTTTTGAAATCTTTAACTAGGATGGAGTCTCTGTGAGAATGTATCTCGATGAGGCCTTATATTTTGTGTAGTTTCAGGAAAAGGTAGTAAACTTGTCGTCAAAGTCGAGTAGTGCTCCCGGTTGCTTCCACGATCAAGACGAGAGTTAGTCCAGCCTTCTTAAGGCAAGTGTACTGCACCTTTCTTGATATATTACAAGTTTCCTGGACTTCCTTGATATATTGCAAGTGTTTCTCCCTTGTCAATCCTATTGTTGTGCAAGTGTCATAAACCTTTCTTGAGATACTATGCAATTGTTTTGCACTCACTTATCGTTCTAGTAATGTTTTCCTTAAGATATAAGGTATATTGCAAATGTACTGTAACAACCCAAATCCGGGGTCAAGATTTGGTGTCACGAAAACAGTATTTACATAAAACAAAAGCATATTCAATTAACCCCTTAAATCCGGATCGTTTACATGTTATGGTGTGAAACAAGAATCTACCTCTTTACAACTCACAATAACTAGAATACAAGTGTAAATACCTTTGAACTAATGCTCGTGTCATATTCTTCTAACTTCTTCCACTTCTCGCAACGGAGATTTCTCAAACTTCTGTTGTCTATCTAAGCTATTCATTTTTATCCTTATCTGTTTCTGGCAGAAATAAGAATTGACAAAGCAAGAGTGAGCCAAAAATGCCCAGCAAGTATATAATTTGAGTTCAAATATTAATACCAAAGGAAAAACTCCCGAAAAAAATCTTAAAACAATTTTGAACAATTCTATTTATTTTGAGTGAGTGAGCGAATAAACATTGGTTGTCACCAGCCTTTAACTAAAATCCAAAAATGACAAGCGATTCCCCGATTCATCTCTTGAATCAGGGTTTTGTCCGGTTTTGGAATCATAAAACCATTCGAGAGATAATGTCGTTAATGGCGATTAACAACAAATTAGACGGGATACTAGTTCGCATCTATATTCTGCTGATCAGTTAGAATATAATGCAGATCTATATCTCAATATATAGATCCAGTCGGGTCCCCAGGCACTACGGCCCATCTCGAGGCACCAGTCATATCCCGGTCCTCAGGATTAAGTAGAACTCAATCCCCAAAATATCACTATCCAGCCCATAGAGTGTTTTGATGTCAAATCATTTTGAATTCAAAATATCCCAATTCAGGGTTCGCAAATAACCCGAAAGAATGGGTATTTGCTCAAGAGAGCAATCGAATTATAGGAACAAGAATAAAAGAACATGCATAATCAGAGTAATTGCGGCGAAATGTAAAGCATTTAACTATTCTAAATTTAGAATAGGAACGAAGAAATAATTGCAGTAATTTAAAAGAAAATCAGGAATGCTTGCAGTATTTAAAAGAAAAATCCAGAATACTTGCCTCGATAAGCTTTAACCACTATTATCAGTTGACTCTTAAATTGCCTTGAACGTTTGGCTTTATCGTCCAACCACTATCCTATTCTGGATACAATCATATCCTTCACGTCCTTCAATTGGAATCTTGTTGAGTCTGATAATTAATCACTGATCATTCCTAGTCCAACGTCAAATATCGGGTCTTCCGAATAGGACCTACAGGGTTGAAATATCCTAATTCAGATAATCATTTTGTTTGACTTAACACCACCATCCTATTCTACCCATACACTTTTGTAACCCAGCTCGTATATATATGCATTATCGAGATACACATAGCAGTTATGGTTCACATTTTCGAAATCTGGTTCGGTGTTTATTTTCGGAAAATACGCATACTCGTCGTTTTGGAAAAACAGGTAATCATTTATTTATAAATTATTTTGTCTCAATCGTAATTAAGTTCGTATAATATAACTATATATATATAGTGATTCGACGTCTCCGATAATTATAGGTTACGATCCCGTATTTTCGGAATTAATTTCCCGAAAATCGGGCAGTGTCTCCTTTATTTATCGGCCTACCCGTCGAATCAATCCGACGTCAATCACAACAACAATCCAATCACAACAACAACATCCAACCACCATTCGCAATCCCAATTCACCGACACAATTCAGTTGTTAATTATTTTCATTCGTATTTTTATTCGTATTATTTTATTTTATTCGTATTTTTCATTTCACAATTAATTTTTACCAAACTAATTTTATTTAATTAATAAATGTAGGACTCAGATAAAAATCATCAGGAAAAAGGGATCGCTTCGCCGGAGTTGGGCCGGCGGCAACCGGAAACTTAAAAGAAATAGCAACCGAACAGGGTTAATACCTCCACACAGACACACACGCACACTGGACACAAGCACACCACAATAACACACACACAAACGCGCACAAAACGCGCGCATATACAGCCAGATGGCCGGAGAATCGAGCAGCATACCGGAACAAAGGCGGCGCTGGAATAATTCACCAGAAAACAGAGGAAAGGCAGGGGATAAGAAAGAGAAGAAAAAAGAGTAAAGAAAGGAAGAGATTAAAAAAAAGAAAAGGAAGTACAGAGAGATTTGAGAGAGATTGAAGAGAAAGAGTGAGAGAGAGAGAGAGATAATTGAGTCGAGAGAGATTGATGGAGGCGGTGGCAATTGTTATGGCAGGATAAAGAAGGGAAAAAGAAAAAGAAATGAAGCCCTTATCTGATTTTTACTCCGTAATTACAGATTCAACGAATAATTTACGGGTAAGATAACCCGAAACTTTTATGAAAATAACTTTAGAATTTCCGGGGTACTTAAATACTAATAAATAAAATGTTCAAAAAAAAAGTTTATAAACCATTTTTGGGATCGCATATCAGACCTGTATTTGATGAGTTAACGAATACACGTGCTGTTAAATACAAGTTAGAAAATTTCTGAAACAATTTTAAAATTCTCGAAATATTTAAAAGTTAATAAAATAAAATTTTCATGATTTTTGAAGCATTCTAGAATTAGATATTGATTTTACAATTAAATGTAATCTGAAAATTATTCAGAGATAAATAATCAATAAAATATTGATTTCTAAATTTTATAAACTCCTAAAAATAAGAAATAAAATTATAGAGCAACAAAAATAATTTTAAAAACAATTTAACAATTATAAGAATAATTATTCAGTAAAATTACTTAAAAATGAATTACATTCATGTACCTCGATAATAAATTATAAAATTAATCTTCGCATCCAACAAACCACAAACAATTAGTAATACAGCAAAGCATAGCTGACAGAACCATCACATGTTTTATTTATTAATAATTCAATAATTACATTTACAGATCGGATCTGAAAATAGGTTACTTAGCGGTTAAGTAACTAAAAAGACGATATAATTTTAATACCTAATTTGGATAATTATCAAAACAGACCTTCTTATAAAACACTTTATACAAAAATAAGGTAATAATGTCTCGCCTTTTGAGAATATGGATTCTTATCGATATATAAAATGATTTGTATATTTGAAAATTTCACACCGGGACTCGTACAGGTCAAACCGTACCCCGGATCGAAAAAGTCAAAACACGAAAAGTGTTCAGAATTATCAGATTAGGTTAGGAAGGAGTTTTCGGAAGAGTTTCGGGTTGTAAAAACGTAAAAAAGATTGAAGTGGGACAATTTCTGATTCTGAAGATTAATTTTATAATTATGTAAAATAATCTTTATTAATTCTATAAATCCTTATAAAATCATATGGTAATCCAAAAATTACCAGAAAAATACCAAAATTATCTATATTTAATTGTGGATAATTAAAAATTAAAATATCCACATTTTCATCAGAAATAAACATCAAATATTCATATCAATTATCAAATAATTCACCAAAATTCACATAAAATTCATATAATAATTATTTACTGATAAAAATTACATAATGTTTCCCAGACGTTACATCCTTCCCCCTTAAAAAGATTATGTCCTGAGCTCATGATGTTTGATGCTTCGGAATGTTCTACATTTATACAAAACTGAAAAGGAAAATCTCGATAATTGCATCTACTCACCATTTGGTAGCATGCTTCTATTTCTTTTCAATCACTATCAAGTAGCTTCATCAAGCAAGAATCTCTTACTATTTGAAAGAAAGTACATTAATTTGGAACGGAATGAATTAGGACTTTATTCAAAATCCGGTCTCTTGGTACTAATACTCATTTTGTTGTCATATCAAATTAGATATCAACACGAACTTTGATGCTCACAACGTCCCATACTGAAGTCAACATCAATCATCTGTATTAATACCACTTTTGATATTCAACAATAAAGTAAGTATCAACATAACCCAGAAGACGGATCAAAACCTATTCTTCAATTTCCAACTTTTTCACTTCTTTTAACCATTTCCCAACAATCTTAATGGAATTCACTCTTTTCTTTCTATTTGAAACAGCTGCTCTTAAATGGACCTTTCCTGTTTTGTATTTACCCACACACTGGAGCTCATAATCAATTATAACCAGAATTCATATCTTTGAGGCTGAGAATGCAGCTGCTATTTTCCAACTCTTCGCAAGCATATTTTTAGGCGTTCAACTTGGTCTTCCTTAGTCTTTGAATTAGCGAGGATGTTATCAATAAATACAATTACACTATCCAAATACTCCTGGTACATTATGTTCATTTAATTTTTAGACTTACAATTTTTGATAATCGATGCATAACCTCATACCTCCATTCTCTTTTTCCATGACCACTTTTGTGCACAGCGCAAAATACTCTTTATTTCATTGTTCTTTCATTCCACCTTCCTGAAGTTTCCTTCACTTATTATTTCATCCCTATTGAGTTGACGATACAGGGCTTTTGACACCAGCTTGACTTTGTGCGGTAACCGACGAGAAATTTTTACCTCATTTCCTGAGATAATCTGGGTAAAGCATTCGCTCGAACTTCTGGGACTTCATTTTAAATTTTAAAGAATTCCGACATGAGATTCATTGCAACGTTCTTCTCTAGCAGTTCACCATCAATACCTTTGTTTAATCATCCCTGCTTACATGCATTTTTGGAACGAATTCTTATCTCCCACTATTGACGTTTCACCTCATTCTCCTAACAGTTCGGGCACAACTGACGTTCCTAACTTGCATATTTCCTGGATTATTTTATAAAATTTCTTTATCATCCAATTGATTCCATTTCTTTTCTTTATTATTTCTCCATTCGCATTAATCATTATCTCTTTTAAACATAACGAATTTCTTTTTCTTAGTAATATTAATCTGTTTATTATTGGATAGGTCATTTCTGGAGTTCACACTGGAATGAAGGCTTTTTATTTATAATATTTAAATTCTTACTAAAATAATTATCGAATTTCATCGGTAGCTATTTTCTTAGCCTTGCTTAACTCATCACAGATCGCGTGTTTGACTTCTCCTCATTGATCAACATCTCTTTTCCCTGAGTTCACATGCAGACTTCATCAGTCTCCGTCTTTAATTGGATGCTTGAATTTGCGAGCTTTCCGTTATTTTACAGCAACCTCCATTCAATCACCGTTCAAAAGGAGTGTACATTCAAATCTTCCATTAATTTGTCAGTCGATACGGGTATACATCCAAGTGTTGGGAACCACGGACTTAGGGTGTTACTACGTTTTAAAATAAAGATTACGAAAAGAGGATTACCTTGTTAATGGTTAATTCCACGCTCTTCTATTGTATTCCCAAATTCCCTTGAGCGAAGTGTGGCCTCCGTCTTCTCAAGTTATCCTCTCTTCTTGCTCCTTGGTGGCTACAATATGTTTTCACAAAATTCCAAGCAAGAAGAGAATAAGAATATACATAGGCTACAATAGGGACCATGGATAATTAGGTTGGGCCTTCTAATTACATCTTGAGCCTAGCCCAATGTAATTAAATATTAATTCAATTCACTAAAGAATTAATATTTGCACTACCTTTCCTAATACCGTAATTTAATTAATTCGGTTCCAATATTATTTGCTTATTCAGCACATGTGCTGGACAACCCCATATTCGAATATGTCATAGACTCGGTTTATCCTCGGTCCACAATTCTAAGGGGGTTTTAGGAACCGACTTAGAAGGTACTAAGTTCAGAAGATAAGCTGCTGTCTCTAAGGTATGTCCCCAAAACGACTTGGGTAAATCCGAATAACTCATCATCGATCTAACACTCTCTAAAAGAGTCTGGTTCCTTCTCTCTGCTACACCGTTCTGCTGGGGTGTGCCTGGTGCAGTTAACTGGGATTCTATCCCATTTTCTGATAAATATTCCCTAAATTCTCCAAGCAAGTATTCGCCACCACGATCTGATCGTAGTGAATTGATACTTTTATTAAGTCGCTTCTCCGTTTTAGCTTTGTACTCTTTGAACTTATTAAAGCACTCAGACTTACGGTGTAACAAATAAACGTACCCATATCTAGAATAATCATCAATGAAAGTGATGAAATATTCAAAACCACCTCTTGCTTGGATATTCATGGGTCCACATAAATCAGAGTGAACCAATTCTAGTAGTTGTTTGGCTCTATTCCCTTTTGCCTTGAAAGGCCTATTAGTCATTTTACCTTCCAAGCAGGATTCACAAACTGGAAATGGCTCCACTGCCAATGAGCTTAAAGGCCCGTCTACTACCAGTCTTTGAATCCTCCTCAAGTTAATATGACCTAATCTTAAGTGCCAAAGATATGTTTGGTTCAAACTAGAAGGTTCCTTTCTTTTAGTAGAGTTAGAAGATGTGTTGTTCAATTCCCTAAATTGCAGTTGCAGTGCAGGTTGACTAGGATTAATTATATACAAATTGTCTTGCAATGTACCAGAACATATAATTCGTTTATTCATCATAATAGAAACATTACGATCCAAACAAACATTATAACCATCCAAAGCAAGTTTAGAAACCGAAATTAAATTCCTTCTAAAAGAAGGTACATAAAGACAATTGTTCAAAACCAAAATTCTATCAGAACCAAAAGATAAATGAATAACTCCTACTGCAACTACTGCTACTTTCGTAGCATCTCCCATGAACACGTATATCTCACCATCTCTAAGCATTTTGGATAGTTGGAACCCCTGCATAGAATTACAAACATGATCAGTGGCTCCTGTATCTACACACCAAGTGCTCGTAGATATAGCCGCTATAAATGTTTCTGTAACTAGAGAAAGAGACATACCAGTATTGTTTGTCTTCTTAGGAAGAGGACAATCCTGTTTCCAGTGACCTGACTGTTTGCATCTGAAGCACTTTCCCTTAGGCTTTTTCACACCACCCTGAACTCCCACTGCCTTCACAGCTTTCTGTGTCTGAGCCTTTTTCTTCTTCTTAATACCTTTCGGCTTAGAGGAAGAACCTTTCTCAGCCACATTCACTTGAACACTCTGCCGAAATAATCCTTCAGCTGCCTGAAGTTCTGTCAGCAGTTCCGCGAGACTATACTGCCTCTTGTTCATGTTGTAATTCAAGCGGAACTGCTCAAAACTCTTGGACAAGCTCATAAGGATAATGTCAATCTGGGTTTCCCCGTCAAGTTCAGCACCAAGGATCTCTATCTCATTCAGATGAGACATCATCTTGAGAACATGATCCCTTACAGGTGTGCCTTCAGCCATCTGAGTGTTCATTAAAGCCTTCATGGCTACTTGCCTAGCAGCCCTATTCTGATCTCCAAAAAGTTCCTTGAGATTAAAGAGCATATCTGAAGCAATGGCCATAGACTGATATTGATGCTGCAAAACACCACACATTGCTGCCAGAATGTAACATCGTGACATTTCATCAGCCTTAATCCACCGTTTATAATACTCTTTCTCATCTTCAGGAGCATCAACAGCAGGCTATTCAGGCTTGGGTTCATAAGTGCAAAACTTGTACTCCTCAGCAGTCAACACAATGTCCAAATTTCGTTTCCATTCAATATAGTTAGGTCCAATAAGTTTGTTATCCTTAAGTATGGTGAATAGTGGATTAAAACCCATTTTATCCTGAGAATCATGCATAAAAATATCACATAAATAAGGGTGCATTAATTATTAAGATCTATTGATTCCTCTAACAATTATTAAAATTTAATACACTAACATATAAACACCATAAGCTTCTGGTACGCCACGATATGTGACATGTATACCACCTAATTTTGTTTAAATGTTACTTCGGTCCTATTACTAAACAATATGCCACGTTGGGGTGGACTATATTATTTTTCATAGCTAAGTGTATACCATCATCAAATCTTAAATTATTTGAAATCTATGGAACTTGGTACGCCACGATGGGTGGCGTGTATACCTTCCAATATTCGTAATTTTGCCTTGAATAGAATACTTCAATTCAATATTCATCAATGGTTTGATTTCCAGGTAGTGGAAGAGTCACATCGGTCTCGCTTAAAACCCACAGCCTTACAAGTTCGATGAACCCGTTTTTGACAAAATCGCCCCCAATCAGAAATAAAGAAAATCCGTATTTATTCCTTTCAAAATTTATTAATTTAAGAAGTTTGTTCTAGTAATTACTATAACATTCTAGACACCATAAATTACATGCCACGATGGGTGACGTATATATAATTTATATTCGTCTTTATGTTAAATTACCTACAACCAATAATGGAGACCATGGGATTTAATTTTATATTAATTCCCTCTCCCACTTAGAATTTTTTTTATTAAAATTGAGGAATTTTAAAATTAAATGGGGCCCTATGTTGTTATAATTATGTCTAATCATGCATTCAAAATACACACATAATTTTAGCAACATATAACATTTAATTAAAGCAATAAATAAAATTTATGTCCATGTCGTCCTAATTAAGTTAAACATGCAATTTTAAAAGAATTACACACATAATTAATGACACACATAATCAATAAATTAAAGCAATAATTAAAATTTAATGGAAAAAATTAAAATAAATTTTCCTCTATTATGGCCCTTGAAAAAAAAATCCATCTCTCAAAAAAAATCTGCCCCAAGCGCGCCCAGCAGCTCTAGCAGCCCCAGCAGCCCCAGCAGTCCCAGCTGCCGCAGCAGCCCCAGCAGCCCAGCTGCCAGCAGCCCCAGCAGGCCCAGCTGCCGCAGCGGCCGCAGCGCGCGCGCCTGTTGCTTTTCTGTGAGTTTTGTTTTGATTTTGTTCGATCCAAACATCAACAGCAGCCCCTTGTAATCGCACAGCGGAACAATTACAAAAAAAATAGATCTAATACAAAACTAATTTTGTAAAATCTATTCTAACACGATCAACCCTCGTGTAAATTACAACCACGATTAAACCACGTGGAAACCAAAACAAAAATTAACCCCGATTAAACCACGTGGGATCCAAACACATAATTAAAATATATATGGCCATAATAGTGGATTAACAACCTGCATCAAAACCAATACAAGCAAAACACTATATACATGCATATATAATTATGACATGGACATTATATCATAAAATGTAGAACCCATTACCAGGCTCTGATACCAATTGTTGGGAACCACGGACTTAGGGTGTTACTACGTTTTAAAATAAAGATTACGAAAAGAGGATTACCTTGTTAATGGTTGATTCCACGCTCTTCTATTGTATTCCCAAATTCCCTTGAGCGAAGTGTGGCCTCCGTCTTCTCAAGTTATCCTCTCTTCTTGCTCCTTGGTGGCTACAATATGTTTTCACACAATTCCAAGCAAGAAGAGAATAAGAATATATATAGGCTACAATAGGGACCAATGATAATTAGGTTGGGCCTTCTAATTACATCTTGAGCCTAGCCCAATGTAATTAAATATTAATTCAATTCACTAAAGAATTAATATTTGCACTACCTTTCCTAATACCGTAATTTAATTAATTCGGTTCCAATATTATTTGCTTATTAAATTCCCCATGTTTAAAATATCATATGTCCATTAATTAAATAAATTACTGATAATTTATTTAATTAACATCTTTTATCCTTGATCATCCACTCAACCTTTATTTAATTATGCCAGAATAAATTCCACCTGCAGGGTTTCACATAATTAAATCTTTTTGAGCTTTCAAGGGGACATCATTAACCCGAATATTATTAGGACATGGATTCCTTCAATAAATAATATCCACCATTTATATAACTCCATCACCCAAAATATAATGATATAATTCAAAAGATTTATTTCATATATAAATCAAAGCATGTAAATAATATACACGTGTCAATTACTATTTCCGGATTAAGAACCTAAGCATTAATAATAACATAGAATCTTAGTTCTCCTTCTTAATCAGTATTAAGGGAACAATTCTAAATTTGATCATGTTCAATATACACAAAGTATACTAGTATTATTTATTAGTCAATATAAAATAATCTAAATAATACTACAGCCATACTAGTGGATTGTCCAACACCACCTGTGTTGTGAACCTTATTATATTATATAACTGTATTTAACAATCTAATATTCTGTATCCCATTTGATACTAGATTGTTCACAATATATAATATTAGACAACATGTAAACATTCAAATGATTCTCAAATAAACTGGCCAGAAATAAATGTACATACTTCAAATAAATATTTTCAGTATACACTAACACCAAGTCCTTCCTGGAACGCTATTGCAGATGATATAATCTCTTTGCTTTATCTTGAACCTTCAGTTCTTAAAAATATTCTTCTTACTAGCATGTACCAGTAACTTTATGTTCCTCTTATTTATCGAAAAGAGCGTATTCTTCTGGATCAAACCTTGCACCTGTTTGTAGTAACATTATGCTAATTATACTAAGCTTTCAATTTATGTTAACGCCATTACTTTTCCAAATTTCTTATCGCTTTGATTTCGGATCTGGAAATCATGTTAGAGCTTGACTCCATCTAATTGGAATCGATCTCCATTTAACTAACCATTAGTTGGCAAGGTTGATCAATTAACTCCCTTAAATGATCACTTAAACCAAGTGCTGACTAGTTAACTGGTATCAAAGACCAATTATATAAAGTCGGTTTGGTCATAACAACTTTCTCAAGAACCGAGATCGCAATTATTTGTAGTACTAACGAGAATGATAATATACTTTTTTGCTCTTAACTATAGGGTAATTTCTGAAAATTTTGGCAGCACTTCCCCTATACCATTGAATACCAGTCGGACTCAAGCCGACATCCTCAATCAACCAAATCGTCCATAATCATATCCGTCCACTCCCATCAACCACATCCATCCATTCAACACAATTCAGATTATATCGTTTTGATCAGCATATGTATTATTAATTGGCATAACATATATCTTTTTTTTTAATTGGGAAATTGGGTCTTACACCAACAATGATTAATATAACCATACCCTTCTCAGTCCATTCAAAATATTACGAATTGTTATTAATGAACTTAAGGTTTGATTTTATAATTCTTTTAATTTATTTTTGACCTTTATTAATCGGTTTATCTTTTAATAACTGTGCATGGTCTTCATTATTACCGTCACAATCTGGTAGAAGCTCAATCGTTAGATCATTATTTCTTGAAAAGTTTCACAATCGAGTCACCATTGCTTCATCTCCACTTATGGATTCGCATCGAACTTTCGTCACTGACCCGGGTATGAGCATTGAATTCACAATCACTTATTTACGCAAGTTAGAGAACTTCACAATTTCTTGAAGAACACGTTCAAAGTTTGATTACATTTAAGATTTCTCCCATCTTGAATCTTTACGACAAGTATCTTCCAGTGACGAAGGGATGTTTCACGTAGTAATTGCATGTCTGAGTCATTGTTCAGAATTCCCTTGATCTTTGATTATCATCCTGCCACTTGCTTGCTTTGTCAGACGCACACCACCATACTTCATTATTTTGTAGTTAAGGTACGATTCGCTAACCATTCATTTCACGTCGAAATCCTCTGGATTGAAGTGCATCACGTTAACGCAATCTACCATACTGACGAGATCCTCGTAACACGAACAACTGTCCGATTTGATGTCTTTTCCACGACCGCGTTGTCGGTGTATCCATTTTTCCTTGCTCGCAAATGTCCCCCATTTATCGGCTTGCAATCATATTCTCTTTCGACACGTAATTCTACCTGTCGCACGGGACTATTCTATTTCTTTTGTAATCGTCAGAGAACAAACTCGATGCAAGAGGAGAGTTTGTGAATATGATTTGGATTGAAAACTGAATAGGGAATAACAATGCCATAAACGATTGGGAGAATTTGTAAATCAGAAAATTGAAGGAAGAAAAATGAGTGAAGAATGAGACAACCATATTCGTACTCAAGATGGCCAGTCTTTCATACTATATGGCATACAGCACATGATTAGGTGGCGTCCCACCCGACTCTTCGTCATTTCGACAAAGCGTCATATCACAACACTGTTATCTCAATCCGGACTCAAGGATTTGAGAAGAGAAACAATTCAGAAGAAATACAGGAATTTTTCTTTCATTTTTGCCTCATATAATTTATCAACAGGAGAAGCTCATACATATTCAAGAATCAAGAAAAACATATACTACCGTATTAGAAGAAAGGATGTTAGTGTCGATCACCTTACATGCTTTGCCTACATCTTCCTTCAGGATCATTCGGATACAGGTTTACGATTTAAGTTACCTCATTGCTTCGAAATGATGCCTGGAAATACCTTCACACCAAATGCTTCAATAATTTGAGCTTAATCGCGTCCTCCCGAAATTTATAATCACTGCTTCAGATCTCTTCTATGTCACGTAGAATAACCGTCGATCACGCAACGCCTCAATTTCGTCGATAGAAATATGATTCTTCTCCAACCATCTAGAAGATTCTTTCATTTTCTTCAATCACCCTTAACCGCTCAAATCACAAATTTTGTTAAATTTTTAACAATTTTATAAATTGGGTAAGTAATATTTTAACATATTGATTCAATTACTGATTTTATTAAACAAAGTTTACTTTCGTCTTTCACGAAAAACTTTAAACTTTCTTCATGTTGGTGGGTCTACTTGATCCTTCGGACTAACATCACTTATTCTAATTCCATTCTTCTTTTAGGTCATTTTCTGTTTATAATAACAAGAACTTAAGTAGTAATTCGATAACCAAATTGTGAAACTTATTTTATGCAAAAAAATTCTAAAAGTGATTAAGAAATATTTTTTTTCCGACATCTCATTTTAAAGTTTTGGAAATCAAATATTTGGTTGTCATTACTATATAAGTTACTTGCTATTTTTATGATTTACCCATGAAATCTCTAATTGAAAGGATGCCCATATAAGGGTCTCTTCACTTTGGTACCACTTCCACATTTCCTCGGATTCGGCTCGCACTTATCAGTCGACGAAACTTCATTTACCGTTGTATATCATTTTATTCGCAATTCCACCGCAACGCTGACATCTAGTACTATCTTTAACATTCTTGTCATCGTCCTTGACGTTATATTTGCAATCACACATGTAATTCAACGTTCCGTCTGTAGATAGGGTCGCATCTTTTTGCTAGTCTTACTTACACCTATTAAGGTAGCTATCATTCCTCGCGCAGCTCCTGATGGGTGATAAGAATCTTCTCGCAACAATGGTGCCTTCAAAACGTGCAACGTTGGTTCCTCATCAGCTTCCATCAACTGGTTGCTCCCGACGTGGAACTCGTCCTAATACCTAATTCTAAGTTAAATCGTAGCTTTTCTTACACAATTCCCACAAGAATCAATCGCATAGTCTTCAAAACCACATGAAAAGTAGGGTAACATACCCCGTCTCCATCGATTTGTCGATTCCTCATTACTGTAGGATCTGAGAACTCAATATACCTATAGCGTTGCGACATTCGCCTTACACTTCCCTCACCAATCCTGGCTTACCCATTCCGTATCGGATCTGTTAACCCTAATTCGCTCTCAACTCAACGTAGCATGAGTATGCCTAGGGTCTTTCCTATCCTGTACGACCTATCATTCCTATCTTACTCTCACCTATTCTTATTTCAGTGACCAATAACCTGCAGCTCTGATGCCAACTTGTAACAACCCAAATCCGGGGTCAAGATTTGGTGTCACAAAAACAGTCTTTACATAAAACAAAAGAATATTCAATTAACCCCTTGAATCCGGATCGTTTACAGGTTATGGTATGAAACAAGAATCTGCCTCTTTACAACTCACAATAACTATAATACAAGTGTAAATACCTTTGAACTAATGCTCGTGTCATATTCTTCTAACTTCTTCCACTTCTCGCAGCGGAGATTTCTCAAACTTCTGCTGTCTATCTAAGCTATTCATTTTTATCCTTACCTGTTTCTGGCAGAAATAAGAATTGACAAAGCAAGAGTGAGCCAAAAATGACCAGCAAGTATATAATTTGAGTTCAAATATTAATAACAAAGGAAAAACTCCCAGACAAAATCTTAAAACAATTTTAAACAATTCTATTTATTTTGAGTGAGTGAGCGAATAAACGTTTGCTGTCACCGGCCTTTAACTAAAATCCAAAAATGACAAGCGATTCCCCGATTCAACTCCTGAATCAGGGTTTTTTCCGGTTTTGGAATCATAAAACCATTCGAGAGAGAATGTCGTTAATGGCGATTTATCAGTTGACTTTTTAATTGCCTTGAACGTTTGGCTTTATCGTCCAACCACTATCCTATTCTGGATACAATCATATCCTTCACATCCTTCAATTGGAATCTTGTTGAGTCTGATAATTAATCACTGATCATTCCTAGTCCAACGTCAAATCTCGGGTCTTCCGACTAGGACCTACAGGGTTGAAATATCCTAATTCAGATAATCATTTCATTTGACTTAACACCACCATCATATTATACCCATACGCTTTTGTAACCCAACTCGTATTTATATACATTATCGAGATACACATATCAGTTATGGTTCACATTTTCGAAATCCGGTTCGGTGTTTATTTTCGAAAAATACGCATACTCATCGTTTTGGAAAAATAGGTAATCATTTATTTATAAATTATTTTGTCTCAATCGTGATTAAGTTCGTATAATATAACTATATATATATATAGTTATTCGACGTCTCCGATAATTATAGGTTACGTTCCCGTATTTTCGGAATTAATTTCCCGAAAATCGGGCAGCATCTCCTTTGTTTATCGGTCTACCTGTCGAATCAATCTGACGTCAATCAGAACAACAATCCAATCACAACAACATCTAACCACCATTCGCAATCCCAATTCACCGACACAATTCAGTTGTTAATTATTTTCATTCATATTTTTATTCGTATTATTTTATTTTATTAGTATTTTTCATTTCGCAATTAATTTTTACCAAACTAATTTTATTTAATTAATAAATGTAGGACTCAGATAAAAATCATCATCGCCCATCGTCGGCTCGCCGAGGCTCATCGCCGACGGCGGTAAAAATTCGCGGGTACCTGTATAAATTGGGTTTCCAACGCGAATATTCACCGATTAAATATTATAATTCCATGCAATTTATTTATATCACGAAACAATTATCAACCAAACCCTGCAGAATTAATAAAATAATAATATCAGAAGTAAGCGAATCACAGTAACAGGCAACACAACTGAAACCAAATAGATACACGCGCCATACACGCGCGCCTAATTGGAAAACAGGGAAAAGGGGTCGCCTCGCCGGAGTTAGGCCGGCGGTAACCGGAAACTAAAAGAAATAGCACCGAACAGGGTTAATACCTCCACACAGACACACAACGCACATTGGACACACGCACGACCACAATACACACACAAACGCGCACAAAATGCGCGTATATACAGACAGATGGCCGGAGAATCGAGCAGCATACCGGAACAAAGGCGGCGCCGGAATAATTCACCGGAAAACAGAGGAAAGGGCAGGGGATAAGAAAGAGATAAAAAAGAGTAAAGAAGGAAGAGACTTAAAAAAAAGAAAAGGAAGTACAGAGAGATTTTGGAGAGATTGGAGAGGAGAGAGAGAGAGAGAGAGAGAGATAGAGAGAGAGAGAGAGAGAGAGAGAGAGAGATAGATGAGAGAGATAGGAGAGAGAGGAGAGAGAGAGATAGAGATGGAGAGAGAGAGAGAGAAGAGATGAGAGAATTGAGTCGAGAGAGATTGATGGAGGCGGTGGCAATTGTTTGGCAGGATAAAGAATGGAAAAGAAAAAGAAATGAAGCCCTTATCTGATTTTTACTCCGTAATTACGATTCAACGAATAATTTACGGTAAGATAACCCGAAACTTTATGAAAATAACTTTAGAATTCCGGGGTAGTTACTACCTCTCCCTCCGTCCCTTTCAATTGTTTAAATTTTTTAGAGAGTCTCCGACACGCATTTTAAGGTGCATATAAATTATAGTTCTGTA